>NC_137690.1:9986263-10006263 GCF_963989245.1 Nansenia antarctica
TGGAAGAAGTTGATTGTATGCCAGTTGGTTTTGTTTACCAGAGTAATTGGGTTGAAAAATCAATGGCCCTTCTTATGCTTACAGGGCAGGTTTGTACAACAGATATTGGAGGGCAGAGGATGACCTTAAACTACTGGTATTTCTCTTTGTGTGCATTCAGTGTATCTGTCCGAGGAGCTCTAAAACTCACAATGCTGCATACCACACAATATACAAACCTTGGACAAAGCAAGAGTTCAATACTGAGTTTACACAGACACAATACATGGTGATTGTCTGAACTGGTTCTTTGAGTGGTAATGGTGTTTATGTGCAAAGTCTGAAGAGGAAGTCCACAATGTAGCAAAGAAGATGTCCTGCAGATATATCACGTCCTTTTGTATGATGCAGTGGTAGCCTGTGTCATGTGTGATGTACGATGCAGGGGTAGCCCACTGCCTCTAGCTGGCTGTGAGGGGGATCAGACAGTGATGAAGATATTTCCAAACCCTATTTTCCAAGTGCCTGAAACCAATGATGTCGTCTCGAATGAACTTCACAGAGATGCGTTAATAGTGAGTCAGTAGATGCTCACTCACTCTCGTTGGGTTGAACTTTTCACTTGCATGTTTGGGGACTGTTTCACCACTCAGTGCTACACATCTGTGCCACTTTCGCTACTCCTGGCTTATTCAGATTTCACACAGCTGACAGTGTTATCGGTGACTATCACAGTGTTTAATTAAAAGTACCAGAGGCGTCTAGCATGACACAATTAGACTAGGGGTGGGACGATTAGAAAATGTCATGTCACGATTATCGTGGGCAAAATAATCGCGATCCACGATATTATCGCGAGAATAAAAAAAAATTTAAAAAAGAAAAATTAAAAAAAAAAAAAAAAAAGAACTTTAGAATGCCAATAAAACACACTGTAATCACTTTAACTTATATTTTGTTGTATTTTTATATCAATGACAATAAAGACCATTCATTCATTCATTCATTCATTCATAATTCATTACTTCTATTATATACTTTTAATTCATTACTTCAACCATGTCATTATTTTGTTCACTTTTGCACAAGCTGTAATCAAAGATGCTCTGTCTACTTAATGTTAATTCACTGTATGATTTGTTTTTCACGGAGACTATTCTAACGAATTCTATGACATTGAAAATTATTTTTGACTGGATAGGATGCCGTGGCCACACACACCCGTAGTCTATCCGTATCCATTCATTTCAATCCATTTGAGAGCTAGATAAGGACACTTTCGTGACATGAGCTGGGCATGTATACAGTAGGATAGCCTGCACGTTCACACATAGGGCTTTCACACCGGCAGTTCCGAACGCCGGTTCGCGTTCGCGTGTCTGGCGAATGAGCCCGCGTTCGGAACTGCCGGTGTGTAAGCCCTATCAGTGCATCATGATTCATGTTGCTAACGAGCATTCAGATGAATGTCACAGTCACATGTTAACTAACTAGTAAAGCCAGGCTCATTTTACCTGGAGTTCAGAGTACAACGCAGGGTGACGGTCACGGAGGTGCACATGCAAATTGGACGTGTTTGCCCTCGGGGCAGACACTTTCCTCCGGCAAGTTCGGCATGTTGGCTCTTCATCCTGGCGTTCTTGACTTGTGAAGCCAAAGTACTTCCACACATCAGATTTCACTTTTTTATTCGGAGGATACAATGGACACGGGGCCGATGCAGCCATGGTGTATGCTAGCATACTAGTGACTGACTGACAACGCTGACTTGACAGTCACGTGCAGGCTGAACAATCCCGCGAGACAAATTTCTGTGAGGATATTCGCGCGCGGCTCATGTGAGAAATCAAAATTATATTACTATGTATTTATAACATACGATTATGACGATTATTCAACTAATTAAAATTCTCCACGATAAAGTTATCGCGTGTGTTTTTATCGCGATTAACGATAATCACGATAATCGTCCCATCCCTAAATTAGACACGGGGGAGGGTGTGTGTGTGTGTGTGTGTTTTAGGCGGGGGGAATTGGTGTTGCAGTGACCATATGCTTGTCCTCATTAACATTTAGGCCTAGGAAATAATACTACAAGCTACAAGCATCTACAATCTACAAGCATCGAATCATACAGGAGGGTGAGATAATCACTTATCAGGTGGCTCACAAAACAGTGGTCAGTCATCATGGCTTCCAAAAGATACCCCAAAATCCTTGTCCCTCCGTCGCATTTACTAAATACAGTGTGCTGAGCTTTTTAGGGACATAATACTAGCTGGATAAGTCCTCTGAAACTTAAATCCTCGCTGTCGCCTCAGGACAGTGGAAGGATTTCAAAGAGATGGTTTGGGCTATAACACAATGCATTCTGGGACTGGTCATGAGTCATGGCAGGCTGGATGTGGTGTTAGAGACGCCGAACAGCTTTCTTAAGGCGTAATAGCCCAGCAGACAAGACACAAGACCAGGATGTGATTGAGGATGGCACTTCCCACAACACCAGCTTAAACAAGGGCTACAACCTCAGCTCTTTATCATGTTTATTCACTCATGTAGTAGGAGATGTGCCTTCGACATGACTCGACAACCTGGCTGTCAAATACAACTGCTGTTTTTCCAGCCCTGTGAGAATTTAATCTATATACTATATCAAATCAGGATTTACTTATGAGTTGTTAGGTTCGAGATGGGTTGTTATTATGCTCTCCTCAGCAAGACTACGCCTTTTAATGTGATTTGCTGTCTACGGCAACTACCTATATTTTCCCATCAGTCTATGAGAGCACAAACCCAACCAAGCAACTCATATCGCAACTTCTGATTCATCGCCGTACATGTTTTTTTTTTTTCATCGGGTTTTGAATGAGCATTCTTCATGCCGCAGGAGTTCAGTGAAGAAAAAGAGAATGCATCACCATCACTTCAGGGCAAGAGAAACAGAGGGAGACAAAGAATAGATAGTGTGAGGGGGAGAGTGTGTTTTGTTCACGCCAGGTCATTAGACGCTTGCCAGGGTCATCGTTACCTGGGGCTACCAAGTCTTGTTTGTGAATACAGTGAGAGGCAGATGCTCTCTTCCATAATAGCCTAACTTGGATGCATTCTGTAGACAGTATTCTCTTTTAAATCTAAAATAGACTAGCCTGTAATTGATGCTGCCCGTATTCTTTTTTAATGTGTTTTGTTACGCTCTCCCGGAGATGTTAGCAACTAGGGAGGGAGAGTGCAACCTCCTGCCTATACCAACTCTGTTAGTAGATGTAAAACAACCATTAACCACGGGGGTGTAGTGCAATCAAATAAACAACCAGACCAAAAGGGTACCTTTTAAATAAAAGGATTTAATGCCAGTGTGAAAAGTGTACTATTTACAAATATCTACAACATTCACATAACAATAAACAGGGGGGAATGATATAACACAAAAAAACTAGGGTATAGAGAAGGGAGGGAGAAGGACCATGTGAACGGTGTCACAAAACAACACAGCCCTATCCTTCCCTACACCTCTGCTCTGACCTACCTCTATACCACATAACTAACTAACCTACCCGGTACCTAAACTAACAACCTGCTGCTGAACCAGTCAAAGACCCAGGAAATCATCGTGGACTTCAGGAGGAAAAAATCTGAGGTCCAGCCCCTGCTCATCGACGGAGAGAGCGTGGAGAGAGTCTCAACCCTCCGATTCCTGGGGGTGCACATACAGGATGACCTGTCCTGGAAGAACAACACAGCAGCCATCATCAAGAAGGCACAACAGCGGCTCTACTTCCTGAGAGTCCTCAGGAAGGACCACAACAAGCAGGAGATACTGGTGGCCTTCTACCGCTGCGCAGTGGAGAGCATCCTCACCTACTGCAACAGCCGCAGAGAGAAATGCGCTACAGAGAGTCGTGAGAACGGCCCAGAAGATCACCGGCGCCCCCCTCCCCTCTCTGGAAGAGCTGTACAACACACGCTGCCTCAGGAAGGCCTCGGCTCCAAGATCTCCAGAGACCCATCCCACCCTGGGTACGAACACTTTGCCCGGCTGCCCTCGAAAAGGCGGTACAGGACCATGGCCGCAAGGACAAACAGACTGAAGCTCAGCTTCTACCCCAGGGCCATCCAGGTCCTGAACACAGCAAAGACCTAGGTTCTGGGCCCTGGACAGTCTGGACGGATTGATGGCAGCTGCTGGATTGAAAAATCAGGTGTAGTGCTGAGGCACAAATGTGTACATTTCAAGCCTGCAAACTGCGACACTTTAAATGAATGTGCAATAACACTATGTGCAATATGACAACCCTAGTCGTTTTATCTGTACAGTATAGTATAGTGGATAGTGTACATAGCCTTTATTTATGTAAACCAGCTCCTTTCCCTTCTTGTTTTTTTTCTTGTTTTTTCTTTCCTAGCACCAGGGGAGCCACCCCTCCCAAATTTCGTTGTTTGGTACCTGTACTATAGCAATGACAATAAAGACCATTCATTCATTCATTCATACCTGCTACAGAAACTACGGGGGGTGACACCCACTCGCTTCTAACCTAATGTGTTTAGGCAGTGGTTATCTATGTGATGCAATGTATTACCCCAGGGTATCTTACCTAGCCCTTCTCCCATGGCGAGCAAAAGAGAAAACAGGGATCCACCAACACACACTAAACCAACAACTAGGAACAAAAGAAACGACTTCTGGTAACAGACTATACAAAAGTGAGTCAAACAAAACACCACCCCTTCCCTTTCCCGCTACACATGAGACAACACACATTAAGTAGGAGACAGATCTTCTGGGATGACAGGGACTGATAGCTGATTGAACACAGGTGAGGGCTGATGGGACAACAATGATGGACAGGACCCAACGACCAACAGGGGAGGAACCACATGCACTCCACATGCACTCCACTTCACCTAGGAGACAGAAGCAAAACAAAACCAGACACAGGACATAACACAAAACATACAAGTTTGTAACAGTCTTTTAATGTGTTACTGTTTCTACTTATATACACTATATGGACAAAAGTATGTGGACACAATTATCGTCTGGGGCTGTTTTCATGGTTTGGGCTAGGCCCCTTAGTTCCAGTGCAGGGAAATCTTAATGCTACAGCATACAATGCGATTCTAGAGAATTGCATGCTTCCAACTTTGTAGCAACAGTTTGGGGAAGGCCCTTTCCAGTTTCAGCATGACAATGTCCCCATACACAAAGTGAGGTCCATAATGAATGAGTTTGGTCTGGGAGAACTTGACTGGCCTGCACACAGAGCTCTGACCTCAACCCCATCAAACACCTTTGGGATGAATTGGAACGCCGACTGCGAGCCCAACGTCAGTGCCCAACCTCATTAATGCTCTTGTGGCTGAATCCCTGCAACCATATTCTAAAATCTAGTAGAAAGTCTTCCCAGAAGAGTAGAAGCGGTTATAGCAGCAAAGGTGGGACCAACTTCATATTAATGCCCATGGTTTTGGAATGAGGAATTCAACAAGCAGGGGGGAAACTGTCAATCATGAAGAGGTCATAAATGTCCATGAAGCTGTGCAACTCTTTGGAATTGGTTCAGCTTCCTTTTCACAAAAACACAGTTGTCTGTCTCTGTCACTTTCTCATCCCAAAATGATTCATACCTGACATGTGATGTTTGAAGGTCAGATCGACACACACACACACACACACACACACACACACACACACACACACACACACACACACACACAAACACTATGGTAAAGCCACTAGCACACAATCAAAGCAAAACAGATACAAGTGAAACACATTAAACCCCCCTATGTTCTTTGTTCTTTACAAATCAGCGGGATAAATCCATTCTTTTCACTTTCCAACACGCTGCATTGTCAAATTCTTATTATAGGTAATTTGATTGGGTTGTCGCACCCAATTCCCTAATAAATACAGAATTGAAATAACTTAAAAGCATAATGTGGCCAGATACGCTGCACACATCCACAAAGATCTTCTTCACTTGTTCTCTCATTAGGATTTCGTGCCGTGACGGTAATGTTTCATCCCCCCCCCCCCCCCCCGATTCCTTCACTCAGAACATACTGCACCCCTCCTTCCTCTCCCTACATATCTGGTTATGACTGCAATTCACCCTGTATCAACATTGAGCTTTTTCTTGTGTCTCTGAAATTGAAAGAGTTGAGTAATACCTGGAAAACAAACACATATATTGACTTGAGACTGCAGTGCAGATTATGCCTGAGATTGCCTGATGTTTCCAATAGAGTGGCACAGATGCATGCACTATCTGGATATATATTGTTGTTATTTTTAACAAATCAAATAACTGAAATACAAGACATGCAACAATACCAAGGATTATAGCCATATATATATACATTTAGATTTATTCTATTCTATTCTACATTTTCATAAATGTTCCTACATGTAGACCACCAAGTAAAAAACAACAGTTTAGTGGCAAGATGAGAAAATTGTACCCAACAGTGCAATTTCCTTCTTACAGGCATCAACAACAACTTTATTCAGCACTGCCTGATACATTGGCTCTTCCAAATGTATCAGTGGATAAATACAATGATGTGCATCTAGTAATCAAGTGCTGGACAGAAAAAACAACAAATGAAAAAAAGGTACTGTATGTCCACAACTCTGCAATGCTCCCCTGTGATTTAATGTAGACGCACAATCAGAGAACATTTCAATGCCAGTAGGATTTTCATCAGATCAATGTATTCCATAATTTGTTGACGTTAACTAGTGTATTTTTAAACAAGAGATCATTTATCTGTGAGTTTCCATTCACCTCTTGTCCTTACCAGTAAAATCTTAAAATCAATTCTAAAACGAATAGGTAACCGGTGATGTTTGTCTCTTTTCCTCGTTCTGGTTCAAATCTTATCTGCTGTATTTTGTGGATGAAAGGACGTTTTAAGTAGCCATGAGAACCAATGGTTCTCTTGAGCCTAATGACTCTTAGGGTCTCCTGTTTCCGTAGCGTGAGGCGGCTTGTTGTACAAGTACACCCCCTGGACATGACGCTGGTATGCCACAGGGTCTTACCCCCAACCCAGCTCTTAATACTGTGTGCCAAGCAGGGAGGCATCGGGTACCATTTTTATAGTCTTTGGTATGACTCGGCTGGGGATTGAACTCATGACCTCCCGATCTCAGGGCGGACACTTTAACTGCAAGGCCACTGAGCAGTAAAAAAATACTTTTTACTGAGGGACAAATAGAGGGAGTTGCAATAATCTAAGCGAGATTAAATGAATGCATGAATGTTTTTTTCTAGATCATGCAAATGACAAGAAAGGCTGTATTTTGGAAATGTTTCTCAACTGATAAAAACATGACTGTTCAACTGTTTCTCGAAATTGAGGTCAGCAACAAAAATCACCTCTAGGTTACGAGCTGAAGATTTCATGTTGGCAGACAGACAGACAGCCAAGACTGTCCTTTGTTATTACTGTGGAGCTAGGAGGGACACATATAACTACCTCAGATTTACTGTCATTCAATTGTAAAATATTCTGGGACATCCAACACCGAATATCTTCCAAGCAATCATTAAGTGAAGCTAAACTGGACAAATCATGGTCTTTAATGGAAAAATGTAACTGGGTGTCGTTGGCAGAACATTCAAAGGAAATATTGTGTTTAAGAGTAATCTGGCCTAGTGGAAGCATATATATAATGAGAATAAAATTGGGCCAAAAATGGAGCCGTGATGCACAACAAAGTTCACTTGAGCTGAGGAAGAGACCATTAGAGAACTGTCTGCCTGAGAGATATGACGACAACCATTTTAAGGAAGTGTCTGTAATCCCTACACAATATCTAAGGCGGTTTATTAGACATTTGGTACGATCGACTGTATCAAAGGCTGCATTAAGATCAAGGAGAATTAAAATGAAACACTGACCTGAATCAGCTGCTAAAACTAGGTTGTTTGTGACTTTAAGTAAAGCAGTTTCAGTGCTATGACAGAGGCGAAAACCAGATTGGAACTTTTCTAATAAACATTTCTATCTAGATAGCTAGTCAGTTGATTATAGACAACCTTCTCTAAACTGTGGATAAAAAGGGAAGTTTAGAAATTAGTCTAAAATTGTTTAAAGCTGATGGGTCCAAACTTGGCTTTTTTATTTAATTTTTTTGTATTTAATTTTTTTCAGATTTTATCCCTTTTTCACCCAATTTGGTATCCAATTGAACCCAACCTAGCATCCAATTATCCCCTGCCTATTGCGTAGGATCCGCCGCACGACCCCGTGGCCGGCAGCCCCAGAGGAGGCCGCCAGGCAGACTAGCTGACTGGCTCCTCGAGCCCAGCACCGTTATTCCGGCACCCCGGGGGCGCTGTTGCACGACGGATCCCTGTCCGGAAATATTCCTATACCGCCCTCGGGAGCGGCCGCTCAATATGCCGCTCCCTGTGTGTGCCCCGGCCATATCCGGGTCTGGCGAGCTGGGATTCGATCCCAGTCCCCGGTGGGCAGCTTGCACTAGTGGCTAGTGCTTAGACCGCTACACCACCGCGGGGCACGCAAACTTGGCTTTTTAAGAAGTGGTTGGACCAGAGCATTCTTAAAATAACGTGGTATTGAGCCAGTGGCCAGGGAGCTAAGCCAAAATGCTGGGGCAGACTGATTCTATTACTTCCTTTCGTAAATGTAGGGACAATATCAAGGGGACAAGAAAAGGACAATATTGATAAGGGTTTCATCTGATACAGGAATACATTAATTCAGATTTGCCTCCAATTGGTAAGTAACAGTCAGGCCATATGAGAGGGGTGATCTGGTCTCTGATATTTCCAATTTTCTTAATGAAGAATTGCAAGAGGTTTTCACATTCTTCAGGAGAATGGTTGGTAACCTTGTTTGATGGGGCATTTACAATTCTGTCGATAGTACTAAACAATATTCTTGAATTATGAGAGTTCTTTGAGATCAGATTACAGAATTATTTTCTGTAATCTTTTCTCTCACTTTCTTTACAGAAGCATTCCATTCCTTCATCAGATCCTTCAAATAAATGTGAAAAACACATTCTACAGGCCTTCCATTTTCTTTCAGCCTTTCTACACTCCCTTTTTAGGAATGCTTTCATTTAGCCAGAGAGTGGCTCTGTCCAATCCTTTTGTCTTGGTCTTAAAGGGAGCCAGCATCCATGGTTACCTGACACATACTATTAAAACTATCTAACTGATCAACAGTCTAATGGGAGGGAACAGGAGCTGTTGAAGCGACACTACTGTTCGAAAAAGGGCTCTGAAAATGTACTGGCTGTAGCAAGAAAGTGAGAGCGAACAGGAACATCCTGGATAGTGGGTGCCGTGGGCAAAATGTCATTAAACAGAACAGCTTTATGGTTAGACACATCAATATCTGTTGCCTCTACATCATTAATAGTAAGATGAGAGGGCATCACTAGGTCAAGGGTGTGACCTTTCAGATGTGTGGGATCTCTTACAGGCTGAACAAGATCAAATGATTCAATGAGGCAAGTGCATTTGAGGGGCAACACACATGGACATTAAAATCCCCTAATATACAAACTCTGTCATATTTGGGCATGATGCAGGACAAAAGCTCAGAAAACTCTGCAATGAACTCCCTATTTGCTTTTGGAGGTCTGTATAGTAAGACACAAAGTGGTTGGACACTGCTATTAATTGTGAAGCAGAGCAAATCAAATGAGAAGTTCCCAAAAGAAACAGGCGACCATTTAAAATCCCTTTTGTGAATAACTGCTACTCCACCACTACAGCCAGACATCGCATGAAGAAAAGCATACTGTAGGGTACACTATAATATCAACATGGGGGATGGCAGTGGGGAGGGGGCGTTGCTACGGGCAACTGTATGGAGATATAAAAAGGTGGGTCTTGATGTTAGACTTAAAAGTGGCAAGTAGCCTATGTTTCCCACCTAGGACGCTGCTCGCATTACATCATAAATAATGTGTATTACAGGGATGTACTGTATGAAAAACGAGTATATTATATATATATATTATATATTAATATTACAGTATGCGAATACAATCATGTTACCTCAGGTTGATGATGCTGTATGTTGGTTTGTGTGAGTAGAAAAGTGAAACAATTTTATTATGGCTTATCTACCAGACTTTGATGAGACATTGTGAGTCATTGTTGTGATCTATATTTCATGGTCTGCTTCACTGGGTCATTGCGCCAGAGATCAGTAGCTGTACAAATATATCAACCATACAAGGATATCAACTCATCAAACTTACCGTACATTCATCCAAGGTGAATAGTTCAGATAATGTAACTATTGTCAACAAACATTACGTTTCAGTAAATGTCTTAATTTCTGTTGTCTTGACTTTCCTCTATTCATATTGCCTTTCATATTGTAATTCAAAGCTTCAAATACACTTCCCGTGGCAATTTCATCAGTAGATTCCATGTTTTATTCATTTCATAATGTGCCAATTTAATTTTCAAATCATCTTTTCAACACTCCATTTAGTTTCTTGAGCTGACATCTCTAGTGTCATTGAGAAGGACGCAGACGTTAGATAAGACTGGATTGACTGATCGTTCCTACCATGGATTAAGTTGAATGACTTTCACTCCTGCCTCCGTATTCGTCTCTTTCAGCCGTTGTCAACACAGAGAATCTCTGTCCTCTCACAGTTCTCTCACTCTGCAGGAAAAGAAAAATCGATAGAGATTTTCTCCTTCACTTCATAATTTTTTCCAATGCATGTACTTACTATATGACATTCCATCACCTCAGCAAAACTTTTAAGAAGCAATTACTGACATCTGAGAAAAATGGACCCCGATGATGAATCTCTACAGTAATCTTGTGTTAAATGTCTTCCTAATCCTCTCCAGCTTTTATATATGATTGAAGTTCATAAAATTCCCATTCATCTGTTTGCTCAAGTTAACATTAAGTTTCAAAAACCCTCCAGAGGGTTGACTGTGATTATCTTAAGTTTAAGTAAATCTTTAAAACATTTCCAAACTGCCCCACATTTCCGAATCTCACACATTAATATACTGTAGAACCATAATCGCCATAATACCACATGGAGAAGGGGATGAAATCACAGCATTGCAGTTTGTTCACTCAAAGCAGATCTGTGTGAGTTTCATGTCTAATTGCGTAGTTATTTGACTCTAAAGGCGACAACAATGGAAATGTAATATTTCTGTAAACAATCTTCCTACCTCTAGCTTTAGTCTCTTCTCTTGGCCACCTCCTAAGGCTTAAACATATGCAATTAGATTAGCATTTAGAGTAGGATTATGTGGTGACATCGCTGGAGTGAAAAAGATTCTCTATGATTTGCAGTGAACTGTTGAATCAAGGCAGGGAGAAATACTAGAGAAAATACTAGATAAATTCACCTACTGGATTCAATATACCTGATTTCAGCAAAAGACACTATGCTTTTTCACCAATCCTCTTGTCTAAAACAAAATGCAATTCAAGTGTATGCATGTCATTTTATTTCCTTCACCAGCCCCTGAGCGATCATCACACTCCCTTTGTATCAAACAAAAGCTGTACTGATTTTTTTCTTTTTTTATGTCGCCTCTCCTATTTGAGAGGGATAGATCATTTTAATCAGGTCCTCATCCCATCAACGTTTTTGCCTGTAAGTAAATTCCCTCTGACTTCTAAAGGAGGTGACCCTGTTCTATCAGCAACCTGAATATTGTCAATTATCCCAATGCCTTTCCCAAGGGCTACTGTAGTACTTAAACTAGGCAAAAGAATGAGACAGCAAGAACCACAATGTTTGATCTATGCATTCATTGAGGTAAATCCTTTTTCAATATAAAACTGCTCTTAAGGACAGTATGCATAGAAACAAAATCATATCAACAACGCCAATACCACACATTAACGGGACGTGTGAATTAAAGCAAAGAACACACTGAAACAGAAAACAGTTAGATTGACTGTTTTCGTAATCACCAGGGTGGGATGTTAAATGCAACGGAACAATGGTTGCCCAAACGATGGCAGCTAGGCCCCCGTGTCGCCCTGTGACTTGCCCAAGGTGCAGTGACTTTGCTCGAATTGTGTGAATAGATATCCTGACTGCATAGACAAATGTCTGGAATCTTAACAGGAGCCAACCTCCATGAAATGGGGCTACGCATCATTGCCAACATATTATTCTCGTAACCATGAAATGTTTTGGTTAAACATCCATCTTTCTTTTTTTAATGCAGAAATAGGGGTCATGGGTTTTGATGGAATATGTAGCCTATCTGGATGTGTAAGATGGAAGTCTAGCCTGATTTCAAGGTAGACTGCCCTGCTAAATTTAGGAGCTGTAATTCATTCATCACCCAGTTAGTGAATGCACCAGAGATGCCCATTCCTCTTCCCAGGTGTTAAATCTGCCCTTCAGGGTCTTTGCCCATGACTTTGAAACAGTCTGCTGAACAGGATTTCCTCAACACTGGGCATCTTCTTCTGACCTGTGACCTGTATTATCGTTGTGCTTGACATGTCCTGCCCAAAGACACAAGAAAATTCAACGTTCATATTTTGAATGTTAATTGTTTACATTAAGCATTGTTTCATCACAAAATCATGATATTAGGCCAAGGTCCTGGTACTTATTGACCTATAGCAGGTTTTCTACTTTAAAGTTGGTCCTTATAGTCCTATTTCCTCTCTAAACGCTGGTGCTATGATGTCAGTTTGTAAAAAACAAACGATGCATTCACGGTCAATGCTACATATTGATCCGAGGCTGTTGTGGAGGAGAACTTATTGCAACTGTAAATCTACCGTGGATGAGAGACCATGACTCAGGTTCATATCAATAATCCTCTGTTAACTACATCACTGTCATCTGGAAAACCCAAGAAAGAATAATAATAATTACATTATAAGAACAGCATTGGTGAACAATGAAACATCATGTAGAAGAATGTTGCATGTTGCCTTGAAAGGTGAATGAATAGGTGCTTGGTCAGAACTGAAGGCAGGTGGGGACCGACCAACCAAGCAAGTATCATTAAGAGTAGACCATCTATCATAAATTCCATTTCTTCATCCGCTCTATTCATCCATCAAGGGGTGAGCTGAGCAGTAGTGAGGCGATTGGTACACTCTTCAAACAACAGAGACAAGACACATGCAGCTCTCCACACTGCCTCGGGAATATAAAGATAGAAACCTGGGGTTGTATTCGGCTCTCATAGTGATAAACCCAGTTGGCCCCATTGAGAGTAAACATCAAGGCTCTATTTGAACCTTGACAGATACAACCTTCTGACTAGATCACTCCTCCGTGCATGTGGCATTTCAGTAAAGTAAATGTAACTTTCATGAGCTCCTCAATTCACAACAATGGGTGACACTTTACATAAGGTTGTCCTGTATATTGAATGAATGAATGAATGAATGAATGGTCTTTATTGTCATTGATATAGTACAGGTACCATACAACGAAATTTGGGAGGGGGGGCTCCCCTGGTGCTAGGAAAAAAACTAAAAACAAGAAGGGAAAGAGCTGGTCATTGACACTGTCATTGAAACAATGTTGTGTTAATGGGTTAATGGGTTGTTACATAGTTATTAGGTAAATAATTAGATAAAACAGCTCTGTGTAAAGTGTGACCAAAAAGGCTATCTTCATCTGTAGCCTGTGGAAAGAAATATGGCCCAGTGGAGGAAAGGAGGACCAGTTATGTGCACATAGTCTGGCATATTGATTGGAATGGCTGCTGTGGAGAGGAAAGGAGAAAACAAATGACTGCCAGGGAGAACAGAATGTGCACATGTTTGGGTCAGCAAGGGGTGATCTACAAGAGATCGTCAGTTAATGGTAAGCTTAGTCTTTTGGGGGTTTTACCTGCATTACTTATAGGGATTTGTAATTGGTGTTTGGTTGCCTTTTATACATTTGTGATTCCTGATCAAGATTTATGATAAATTCTCCAATTATAATCTCATAATTACACCGAAATGAAAGCAGTATGGTCGACTGTGTTTCCATAACAGTAAATCAATTATTGGGTTCTCCCTGAATGGCATTAATTGGAATTAGCATCCACCTCCAGCTCTGAGCTGTCACTATTATCAAGTGATATTCATAGCAGAAAATGAGAGAGTCAATCTATTTGAACAATTTCACTCTCCAAAAAGCACACACACATTTTGTAAGAAATTACTAGGCATGCAGCTGAGTAATGATACATTTCTCAAGTATCTTGATGGCTGGATTGTAGAGAAGGTTGTATTATTTTCAATGTCATTGTCATCATTGTATGGTTTACATAATTACTTAAAATACTTCTACAAATATGATGTTGCCTCTCACAGGTCAACAGCTAAACATTTACAAGGTCCCCCACCCAGAGTAGGTTAATACACCCTGATTCTAACATTGTTCATCCCTTTTTTTATTATTTATTATTATCCAAAGAGGACAGAGACAAAAAGCAGTTCAAGTTGGAGTCAAAATCACTGACCACTACTGGAAATGAGTAAGAAGCAATCAGGCAGTTAATGCGCGCATATCAAATGTGATTGTCTTCCTGGAGAATGGCACACTCGCACACTCATAGCCCTCCTAGCGTATCCCTATCCCCCTTATTCCATCCAGTAGACATGATTCTGCTAATGAGGGGTCAGTGGCGGTGATGTAGACGATGGGCAACAGCAGGCCCCAGGGGAGCATTACTCAGTGCTTTAATCGTCACAATGATAATCATCTGTGGCAGAAACTGCAGGGAGGCAGTTAGAGCCTATTTGTAAGTCAGTCAAACTGTACATGCTCAGATTAATGATCGTTATCGGTATCTAAAGAGGGGCGGAAGAGGGAGGGAGGAGGGGATCATAACCGCACTGCATTATCTTCTCCATGGTGGTGGTTATTTGATCATTCTGATTTCATATCTGTGGTTGAAACTGAATCACCTTATGCAGCTACGGTAGCTATACAGTAATGCTGTATCGCCTTTGGTATTTAGTTTCTGTGGAGTTCATTCTCTCTTCTGGTTTGCCTTATGTTTTAACATTTTGTTAGCTTATTTCATGCCATCATTACACATTGATGCCTCACTCAATGAGTTTGAATATGAATTTGAGAGTGTTCACATTTTCCCAGCCTCATTTCGTAACTATACCAAAACAAGTGGTAGGTTAATCGTTTGATTTTCTTTGCCACTGATGGTGCTCCTGAGCCAAATAGACAGAAATAATGTCCAGAAATTATTACACACCTGACCTCCTTATATTCATGAGCATCATCTTTTGTTTTGAACAGCTATTTAAACTGGTCAGATTAGTGAGCTAGTCAATACATTTTCGACTGAGTGAGTTCACCTGCCCGGTAATGTTTAGTGATCGTTAGTGGGAGGGGCTGCAAGCCTGCTAGTCTTCAGCAATTACTGAACCTCCATTAATATCCGGACGGTCAGAGAGCTACAGCCTCCTTGACACAAAGACTCTGTGACAACAAGACAAGGGAGTCTATCTGTGGGAGTCCATCGAGGAAGGCCAGGGCACTAAGAATACTAAGTATCTTCCCTTCCATTTTTGATTGTCTCTTGTCATATTTGTCTACTTTGAGTGCACTTAGCTACTCCTACTTCTGTTTGTCCATTAACCCTCTTCCCCTCTACTGACTAATCACAATGTGCTTTCTCCCTATTCCTGTTCTTCTGACACTCAGGAGGACACATAGACACTACATCCCCGCTCGGAAAAGCGGAAGCTATCTCAGCTTATGCCTCATTCATGTCCCTCAATTTCCTCGCTCTCACTGAGACCTGATTACGCCTTGATTACTGCAACGTACTCCTGGCTGGGCTCCCCGCCTCCACCATCAGACCTCTGCATCCAGAACACTCCTGCCCGTCTGGTGTTGAACCTCCCCACATTTTCTCATGTCACCCCTCTCCTTCGCACTGGCTCCCGATAGCAGCTCGCATCAGATTCAAGACCCTGGTGCTTGCCCACCAGGCAAAAGGACATCCCCTGCCTACCTGCAGGCAATGGTCACCCCCCAAACTTCAGCCCGTTCACTCCACTCTTCCACCTCTGCTGGCTGACTGGCCCTCTACGCCAACACGGCAGTCGCGCTGCCCGATCACGTCTCTTCACTTCACTGGCTCCCCGCTGGTGGAATGAGCTTCCCACAGCTGTCAAAACTGCAGAGTCACTGCCCATCTTCCGTCGGAGACTGAAGACCCATCTCTTTAGGTTACACTTTAACTGCTCCTCCTGAGATATCTACTACCCCCCAGCACTGCGTCTCCTGAGACACGTATCTATCTATCTATATATATATATATATATATATATATATATATGGTATATATACACACAAAAAAACTTATTTCACAGAGACTGCCAATGGCCCCTGTCCTGAGCTAGATAACTCTTCCTGCTACAACTGGTCAAATACTACTGCGGTAGTCAAATGTATTGATTGTAAGTCGCTTTGGAATAAGGTGTTGTGCAAAGGCAATGTGAAATTACAGATTGTCTAGTTTAATAAGGTAACTGTTTAATAACAGAAGAATGATAATCATCTTTAAGTCATATCCAGTCATATCCATGACCTACACTATTGTACCGTTAAGTCATATTCATAAATGTTTTACTTAGTGTGAAATTTCACTCCTCCACATTAATAGCTTTATTAGTCACTTAAAGGTTTTCCACCTACAGCTCTGGAAATTAGCATCTCTACATGCATGTCTGTTGAATTCCAACACAGGCACAGCTCACAATTCTGGCTTTACTGGCAGAGGGATTCAGTGAGCACCAGGTTGCTTCCATCCTTAACATTTCAAGGTCAAGTAGCGACATTGGGGACAACAAAGCTGCAGATCGGCAGATCGTGAAAATGACTGAATGAGCTCTTCCTAAGTTAAAACATGATTGTGTTGTACATATTAGTGTGTTGTTTAGAAATTAATATGAACTTGCTTTGCATTATTCGAGTCTGAACACTCATCCTTTTTGTTATTTTGATCACTTGTCATTTTCTGCTAATCAATGCTCTAAATGACAATAATTGTATTTGGAATTTGGGAGATGTTGCCAGTAGTTTACAGAATAAAAAACTAATGCTAATTTTACTCAAACACATACCTAGAAATAGTAAAACCAGAGAAACTGATAATTTTGCAGTGGTCTCTTAATTTCTTTCTGAGCTGTGAAGTACAGAGGTACTTCGAGGAATACATTATTTACAAACCTGGTCTAATATGCTGATCCTCATACCTTCTTTACCTGCCTAATCTAATAAACCGATCCTCCTTCCCACAATCATACTCCTACTAATTTCAGATCCATCTGATCGTGTGTTGTATCACAGATGGGATCTCTCACAAATCTTTATCTCTAACAGGAAATGAATTGTAGACGTGAGAGATTTTCTAAATGAATATACTGTCACTGCAGGGGACACAGAGGAAACATGCTTGATTCATTCAAATTGCATTGGCTGATTCTGGATGTTACTGTAATGTGTCCTTCCTCCCATGATGTACAGTAACAAGGACGCTAGGAAATACAGCCTCCATTTCACCATTGGAAATGCTAATATATTCCATCTAGCTGACGCTTTTATCCAAAGCGACTTACATTGCAGTGAGAGCATACATTTTTCAGTATATGGTCCCAGCGGGGATCCCAAGTGGGGACAACATACCAGCGGGAACCCATATCATCCATGCTATAAATGGTAGGAATTAGTCTTGCTACATGGTTAGCTACCCTGATCTTACTGTGTCTTACTGTAACTTTACAAAAGGTTTACAACCCCAGAGGCCTGGCAGAGGAATCCATGATAGTTTAACTTCTAATCAGACAAAAGCCAAGAGTCATCAGTCCCCATCTCATTTTTCATCCTCAGCTCTTTATGCCTAGACTAATCACACAAATGCACTACTTCAACAAACTGCATTGGACCTCTAAGCTCATCATTTACAATTTGTCTCTTGAAATGGAAGCAAGCTAAAAAGAGCTGAGAGGTTGATTCAGGGTCTTCCTTCATGTAATCAAGATGAATTATTTGATGCTTTATAGTAGACACTTTGGCCTGTTAGCAATTAGCCTACTGGCTCTTTAGGTAACTAACATACAGTATATGTCATTTCCATCAGCTTCTCTCAGGTAAAGGTATACATTCCTGGAGGTTTTCACCTACAGTACTCCTACAAAATATATTTTCTCTCAGGTAAACATCATTATTCTGATGGAGTTTTAGACAGGGTTTTATTAAGACTTACTTTGATTGTTTTAATAGGTACTTGAGTGGTAGGTAATTGAAGGTTCCCAAAAGTGCGATAACTGCACTTTGGAATGGAATGCAATAATGGCGGTGAGCCAGTCAGGGCTTTAGAATGGTGAAAAAACTCAGAATACATGAGGATTCTCACAATGTAAATTAAATAAATGCATGCTCAATAAATAAAGAACCCATGATATAGGGCCTGTTCTGACATGCTGCAGCATCCTAGAATTACAGGTTATAGCATACCATTAACAGCACACCATTTCCTGCTTCTACAATTTGTATGTCGGTACTGCGGTTTTAACACAGTACATTATTGTTAAATTCCCTTTTTTCACAAAGAAAATGTGCTTTGTTTTGCAGACAAGTTGCATGCCTTGGGGAAATCTGGGGGGGAGGAGGGGGGTTGACTGAAAATGTGTGACGTTTGTATTTGTATGCCTGTCTGCTTGTTTGTATGTATGTGTGTGTGTGTGTGTGTGTGTGTGCGCACGCGCATGTGTGTGTGTGCACGTGTGTGTCTGTGTCTGTGTGTTGAACCTTTGAAGTCTGACAAGTTTCTATATTAATCTTAGTCCGTTCCACCATGTTTTCTCAATCACTTTCTTCTTTTCTAGGTAGGAAGCATGTTAGCCAACCATGAAGCCTTTGAAGATGTCATGCGGTAAAATTAATCTCTTTCAAAGTTATGAAAGGTATGTAGTGGTACTTTGTAACATTTTATCCTCTTACTGATATACCAGGCATCTCTCTACATATGCGATGGCATTACAGATGAAAACCACAGATTAAACCGTAATGTGAGATGATACTTTACTCTTTTTTTGTAAAAAAAAAAAAAAAAAAAACAGTTGTTGATTGTTGAAATAAAAATCTAACATTTATAATATACAGTGGTATACTGGTGGTGATACTGAGTGGGGGGGGCTAATAAATCCATTAGGCCTAGGGTCTATACCAGGGGTGGGCAATTCATTTTCACAATGGGCCACATGAGAAACCGGGACAATTGTGGAGGGCCGGACCAGTAGGCTGAACTTAATTCTGCTCAATATCACTTTTATCGCTTTATAAAAAGCAGTAAATTATATAGTTTTGACTAGCTGCTACTGGTAAGAATACATGTTACGATAAGGCTATGAAAATGTGGAGTAGGTCAAAGTCAGTTTGTGCCTATTATTTATTAACATTACATACATACAACATTACGAGTCACAGCGTAGTATTTCTACCTTCTGAAATGATGGCTAGGACTGGTGATATCAAGCGAAAGGTTCTTTATATACAAATCTGCTGACATACACTTGTGATCACTTTCTTTTTCAATAAAACGAGCTATTAGATATTCACTTTCAATTCAATGTACAATTCACATTTCTCAAAAACAACAAACTGTCAGGATATATGACATCTTTCTACAAGACATAAAAATGTACTTCTGTCAATCAATCATGTAACATATTAATCAATCTATTTTAACTGTGAATCAATCATGTAACACATGAATCAATCTTTTTAAACTGTGAATCAATCATGTAACATATTAATCAATCTATTGTAACTGTCTAACTAACTATAACGTTACAACACACAGAGCTAAGCATCTGAGTAGAAAAAGCAACAAGTGCTTTTGATATTTTTCAGTTCTTTTTTGTGTTCAGTGAGAAAAGTCCAGTCTGCCTTGGGCTTGAACAAGTGCACTGAAGTCTGGT
Source organism: Nansenia antarctica (assembly GCF_963989245.1). NCBI lineage: Eukaryota > Metazoa > Chordata > Actinopteri > Argentiniformes > Microstomatidae > Nansenia > Nansenia antarctica. The sequence continues at coordinate 10,006,205 of NC_137690.1, forward strand.
TGAATGTCTGAGGTGGAGATGCGAAGGACAGCTGACAGGTGATCATCAGTGAGAGAGGA
>NC_137690.1:10011263-10063763 GCF_963989245.1 Nansenia antarctica
CTTGTATGCGCTGCCATAAATCACCAGTTCCCTGTACACCAGCAACACACCTGTTAACATATTCAAAGATTAGTGACTGAGAGAGAGAGGCTTTTGAGGTCTAGAAATATTGTAACTGTTAACTGTGTCTTATAAGCAGCCTAACCACGTCTACAGTAAAATGCCAAAAGGTATGTGTTTTTTTTTTAATCAATAAAATACGTGTACATTTTTGTATTCCACCACCGCCATTTTCCCGCCAATTTCTTCCACATATTCAGTTTGCTCTGTAAATGCATGGCACCACCACGTTGGACTGCCAGGTAGCAACAGTATACAGTACCTTCTCCTTTGGAATGTGTTCTAACATGACAAAGAGACCTTCCCTCCACTGTACTGTTCACTCTTAGAAAAATGGGTTCCAAAATGGTTCTTCATTTGAATGAATGAATGGTCTTTATTGTCATTGATATAGTACAGGTACCAAACAACGACATTTGGGAGGGGGGGCTCCCCTGGTGCTAGGAAAAAAAAAACTAAAAACAAGAAGGGAAAAGAGCTGGTTTACATAAATAAAGGCTATGTACACTATCCACTATACTATACTATACAAATAAAACACTGTGCTGTACTCTATGCTATGCTATACCTATTCTAACATTTCCTATTCTCTGAACCTTATGTACCCGAGGGTTGTCATATTGCACATAGTGTTATTGCACATTCATTTAAAGTGTCGCAGTTTGCAGGTTTGAAATGTACACAGTTGTGTTTCAGTATTACACTTGATTTCAATCTAGTAGCTGCCATCAATTTGTCTAGATTGTCCAGGGCCCAGAACCTAGGTCTTTGCTGTGTTCATTTTGTCCATTGTAGGGGAACCCTTTGAAGAACCCAATTTGGTGACATGTCCTGTACAACCTCTTGGGTTTCATTTAGAACCCTCTGTGGAAAGGGTTCAACGTGGTAGCCAAAAGGGTTCAACATGACACCCTAAAAGGTTCCCCATATTCCAGATTACATACTTGGCACACTTTGGGCCTTTTAATACCAATCAATCATTGCTTGAATGCCACAGCCTATTTGAGTATTGTTGCTGACCATGTGCATCGCTGGCCACAATGTACCCATCTTCTAATGGCTACTTCCAGCATGATAATGCACCATGTCACAAAGCGAAGGTCACCTCAAACGGGTTTAATTAACATGACAATGAGTTCAGCGTTCTTCAGTGGCCTTCCCATTCACTGGATCTGAATACAATAGAACACCTTTGGGATGTGGTAGAATAGGAGAGGAGGCTTGAAAGTGCACCTGAATCTGCAGGAATTGTCATCATGGACCAGAATCTCAAAGGAATGTTTCTTACAACTTGAGGAATCCATGCCATGAAGAATTGAGCTTGTTTTGAGAACAAAGGGAGGTCCTACCCAGTATTGGTATAGTGTTCCTAATAAAGTGTTCAGTGAGTGTACACAAACACTGTGTTTTGATAGTCAACTGAAAGGGCCTGAAGTAAAGTCAAAACGATATGTTTTTCATGGAGAGTTGACTCTCAGCCATGCCTTTTCTATGGCAACTGAGCTTTTGTTTCCAACTGAATGGCTTTCTCTGAGGTATACAGTAGACCATGCTGAACTGGGGAGGGCAGATAAGAAGGGTTAAAGGTAAGGGCTCCAAACATGAAGTCGCTTTTGTGCTTTTCTGCTTCACTTGATTTCAATTCAGTAGCCTCGACCCACTGAAAAGAGAGATTCTTTGTTCACCGTGCTTCCATGATACAGAAGCATCTGTCCCTTTCACATAGAGCACCTCAGTGACGGAGACAGGCATATTTCACTACCTATTGTCTACTGAACCATACTTCAGCATCACTTGTCTCAGCCAAAGAGTAGACATATCGCAAAATAGCATTTTTATTCTAAAGAATCATGTTAAATTCTTGAAAGATCTTGACAACAGTGTAAAGTGACTGACTGTAGTTATAATACTGTTTCTCTACTGTTCTTCTAGCATTGTGACTGCCAATGGCCCCTGGTCCTAGCATAGATTTGTTTTTCTTATCATGACTGATGTATAGATGATCCACTTAATTAGACAAATGTACTTGTTTTAAGTCGCTTTGGATAAAGGCCTGCTAAATGTCTAAAATGTAAATGTAAATACATCACTATCTATGGTGTGTGATGTCAAAAAGCTGAAAAAAATACAATTCCAAGGCACACCTGGATTAAGTCTAAGAAGCTTGTATCGTATTGCCATTTCTTTTCAAAAGGTTAGAACAAATATGTGTATATGTCTCAACTCCATACTGATCTTCATTATAGACTGTGGTGACAAACTGTACATGATTTTCATATTCATTAGCACAATTATGTGCAGGCTTCCTTTCAACATGTTTGTGGGTGATATTTATATTTTCTTCATTCTGTCATGTAGGCTGTAGTACTTGGTTTTTCAATGCGTCCGAGGTTTAAAATGGTTCCGTATTCCATACTGGCAATGTTATAATGACAAATAAATGGCATATATATTCAAGGGAATGTTCTAGTGGAGTCCCTTTTTACACACTAATGAAACTGTTGTTTTTTTCAGTAAATGAAGTGAAGTATTTCCAAAACCGAGCGAGCACTATTTTGAAGACTTACAGTGGGGAAAATACAATAAAATAAAATAAATAAATATAATAAATAATATAAAATAAGTATTTAACACCTCAACAATTGTTTTATTCAACATATTTCCATTGCAGCTATTCCCATGAAATTTAGACCAACCATTGGTATTAACTCAATATAACTACACAGCCTAAGACATTGTAACTTTAAAAAAGTTATGTAAAGGGGAATGAAACCTGCTAACTGAAACTTATTTAGTTGGTGAATCTTAATCTTTAGTTCTTTTCACAAATGTTCTATTGGATTTAAGTCTGGTGATTGCCTCATCATCCTGATGGATGGCAAAAGTTAATCTCAAGAATTATTAATTAATCTCAAGAATTCCCAGGTACATGGATCTTCCCTTCGATAATTTGGATTCCACCAGTACCATATACAGTACAGTATATAGAGAAACAGCCCCATATGATGATGCTTCCACCTTCAAACTTGGCATGGCATTTTTAGGATCATATGCAGAGCCATTGCTCCTCCAAACATGGTGCATCGTATTGTTGTGGAAAAGTTCGATATTTGTCTCGTGGTAGTGGAATGCATTGCTTATTATTTTTATTTGTGACAACTGTACCGCTGCTCCCTGGATCTTAGGCTACTCTTCTGACTAACCTTCTGACTGCCCGGTCAGAAATCTTGCAAGGAGCTCCTGTGTGTGGCCGGTGATGGTCAAGTGATAGAGTTGAGAAATCCATTGGTAACCAGTGCCATTACTATGCTGCTCAACAATCTTGTTTTAAGTATAGGCCTACTCCACAAAACGACGTTTACAAGAAAAGAAGAAAAAAAAACACCATTTCAAATTAAAGCGTTTGTAAAAAAAATACCATGCAAACCAACAAACATGCAGCAGCTAGTTTTGATTGAGTTTTAATAGGGCTGTCAGTCCACTCAATACTTGTCTGTTATTATGTGTCTTATTGTAGTTGCAATGAGTCAACAGCAGAGACTTGAGGTCGTTACGAAGGACACTGAGGTATATGACTGTCCAGGCCACCTTGACACTGGGCCAATTTCCAGTTGACCCCCCCAAGACCTGACCTGTGATAGTAATGCAATTCCCTCAGTAGGTGAACAGGTTCATAGAGGGGGCATGGTCCATTCTCCACAGTCACGGACACGGGGACACAACTGGATCATTACTCTCAGGCAATATTCATTAGGCTATAATGCACCAACGTGGAGACCTTGATTAAAAAACATAGCACCCCTATGGGCGTCACTCATCAGTGAAGCTGAGAGGGTTAATGAGGTGTGTCTCGCTAGACTAGACAACATGGTTGCTATTTTCCCAGCTCTTCCTTTCACAGATGTGGGCTGTCAGTCAGTGACCTGCAAGGTGAAAGAGACCAGGAAGCCAATGCCAATTATGACAGTTTTGATGGACACATGTCATCACGGCTCTGTGATATCATGGCCCACCACCGGCCGCAGTAAAACCACACACACATTCACACGCACGCACGCACGCACGCACGCACGCACGCACGCACACACACACACACACACACACACACACACACACACACATACACACACTCATATATTCACATACTCACATACTCACATACTCACACACAGTCACACACACACACACACACACACACAAACACACACCGTTGTAGCTGAGTCACCCGAGGCGGAGCCATCCCTGTGATGCTGCCCCAAGCCTGAGAAGGACGTCAGAGTGATTTAATGAAAGATCATCCAGTCCCTCGGGGGGGAGGGGGCTGAGGCCGGGCAGGAATTGATAAGGATGCCCACTGATGACAGCCATATGGCACTTGTAGATAAAAAAGGACAGAGAAAAGGCCAGAAAACACAGATTATTCAACCAGGCGGCTCTGTCTCAGCAAAATCAAGGTTACAACATGCCAGAGCAGTCACTAAAATAGGATTATGTTTGGTCTGGCGTGTAATGCGTGTGTGTGTGTGTGTGTGTGTGTGTGTGTGAGTGTTTGTTAGTTGTCGTCGTCCCCAAACATCTGAAATGGGAGCCTCAGTAGATCCCTGTTCTCTCTCCTCTGCCCAGATTCAGAATTGACAGCGTGCTTTTTCCCCGTTCCACTTAAAGGACTTTTTTTTAAGGGTATTTCAAGACTTGGATTTAGTTTGTCCCAATTTCTTATCACTTTGGAAAGTACTGTACACTTTGGGACCACATTTCCTCAAAAGCTGTTTCAATATTGCAAAACATCATATTCAAGCAGTAAAGCGTCAACATTTCTCTAGGCAAGTGTTGTGAATTAACTGCTACCTCTGGCACTGGGATTTTTTTGACCGGTGGGAGAGAGCTGCACTGATCTATCTAAGCAGATTTGAGGGCAATAGAATTAATCATCAACCCTAGAGACAGACAGGAGTGAGTGTGTTTGCATGTTAACTCACAGAAATTTGGCATTTCACTGCACTGGCATCTGTGTGTGTGTGTGTGTGTGTGTGTGTGTGTGTGTGTGTGTGTGTGTGTGTGTGTGTGTGTGTGTGCGTGTGCGTGCATGCGCGTGCATGTGCGTGTGTGTATCACAATCTGTGAGCCAGTAGGCTCTAAGCCTTGTTTCGAAAATCCCTTCTCTTTCTATTTACGCAATCACAAAGTGTGGAGGTATTTCACAGTCAACACAAAGTCAGGCTGTCTGTGAATCCTCTGAGTGTGTCCGTTATACCCAGCTTCACTTACCTCTCTACACAGGGTTTCGTTTCATTGCTCCATAACTCTGTGATGTTGATGGTATGCCTTTGGACCATGACCGGCCGATGGCATCGTCATGCTCGGCTTCAGCTGTTGCTGTGTTCACTGGAACAACGACAGTGGCTTGAATCATCACTCTGGAATGCAATTCAGGTTTTACAGCTTTTTAATGCCCACAGATAAAAAAAAAACAGAGGACATTCGGGGAGATAGAGTACCAGTGTCCAGCAGCAGGTGAAAATAGAATTGTAAAAATGTCGGAAATACTGTTGGTTCTGTCGACGATGACCTCACTTCGAGTTCTGTACCATCACCGACTTCTATAGTGTTTTCAGCCGAGTCAGACATAAGAGCATCATCAGCAGACCCTGACACTTTCTAGGTTGGTCTTGCTACTGGAAAATAACACCTCTCAAATAGATGTCTGGGAAACGTATTTTAGAGTAATACATTATGATACAGATCAAATGAAAAACCCAGTGTCGACTGCAGGAGAAGTCTTTTGTCGCTTCTTATTTTTCTACATTTCCCAGAAGGGCTGCGGGCTGATTGAGATTCAACTCCAGTGGCGGTGCTGATATGGTCCCCCCCCCCCTCCTCCCCCCTCCCCCAGAAGGTGTCCGGAAGGAGGAGGCGAGGAGGGGAGGATGGCCTCTCTGTGTTTGCCTGTCAGCAGGGGACCTTATCTCGTTTTTAGAGCCTGGAAGATATCGCTTACTCTCTCCATCACAGAGCTCAAATGCACACAAGGGCACTGACTGAGTCACATTACCACCACACAGTGTTGGCATTTTTACTTCTCTCACACTTCCCTCGAATTTGGGCCAATTGAATTGTGTGTGGGGGACTCACCACTCACTGTGGTGTAGTGGTGAAGTGAATATAAATATCCTGTGAAGAGAGCAAAGGTATTCAAGTGTGTGTGAGGGTACCGGTAATAACTCCAACACAGTCACTTAGGCAAAGTCCTGATATTTGACTATACTCTGGTGCTCTACTGCCAGATCAACAGATCAATACAGATCCTCCTGATGCCACATTCATCATTCCATTAGGGTGGACAAGTGCATAGCCTGCTGAGTCCAGATTAAATTAATGCCCTTAAAGTACCATATCTCAAGGGATGGTTAGATGTCCATTTTCATTCAGGGTACATACATTCCAGTGTTTTGTATGAGGAGATACTGTAGCTTCCTGTGAAGTGATTTTCTATCACTGCAACCACATGGTTGGAAGAATTGTCAAACAATAAGTTAGATGAAATATAAACTGGTTGGATGAAATTTCCAAATCCATTCTTGAAACAATGCAACTGGAATTGATGCTATTGTACACTATGTCTATAAATATCAATCTCTCACTCACAGGAATCAACAGTAAATCGTGACGTTAGAATTATAAGGTTCTATCTCCATTTTTGTAAACATTTAGTTTTTTACATAATCTGATCCATTAGGTGTTTATTAATGCCTGTGTGGTGTTATTTTTTTAAAAGGTTGACATTTTTGAGTTAGTAATTCATAAAATACAAAGGTTCCGGCCCTTCACTGCATCGCTAGATGGAGCAGGAGGAACTATTGGATTTAGATGGGAACCGTGAGGTATTCTCTGACCTTGAAACGTTGAGTTTCAAAGTGAGTTAACCGTAAGGGTATAATCTAGCTAACTAATTTACCTTAGTAACTAGTATGGTTGTTTTATTCCCTTCTACATGTTACCTGGTGTAGGACCCGTACCTGCATTGAACTTGCGCAGTGCCGTCTTGTGTGACGCTCCAGCAGCATGGCTCGAATTATTCATAATCATAGAATTAACATTTATTTCGTCCGGCAACATGGTGTTGTTGTCCTTGTAGCGGCATCTCTTGTGTGACGCTCCAGCAGCATGGCTTGTCAATGCAGCTTCGCCCATCGCATCAAGTTTGATCGATTTGCCGCAGGCTTTGCATCGGGCCATATGTAGGTTCAGTGAATCTTTAATAATCCATTGCTTGTATGTCTTTAGTGAGCCACACATCCTGACATGTACATTTGCCAGGCATAGCTACAGCTGCTTGCTGCCGCTTAACCTGCACCGGAATTTTCTTGAGGCAAGTGCGTGGTGCGACTCAGATAGCGGGAGAAACATGCAGACAGCGTAACGGAGCATATTTACTAACATTACGTTCAAAATAATTTAATTGAATTCCCCTCTCTCTCCCTCTCTAAAACAAAACAAAAATTGAGAGAGAGGGAAATTCAAGCACTTTCAAGGACCCATGTCTATTTTTCAAAACGTTCAAGGACCCGTGGGAACCCTGCATTTTGATCATGCTGATATTTTGATATCATATTATTTTCGAGGGCTTTAATGCTTTAATGATCAGAATGAGAGATGAATACATATGGGGCTTTTTAATATTATTATTTGTATTATTATCATTGTTTTTAATTATTTTCTTTGGTTAAAAATGGAGCTCCTGAGATCAGAATGTTCAGAAAACATGCTTTATGACGTCATAGTGACATTTGACGTCCCAATCGAATGTGGCTCCAAGAGGAGAGGAGAGCTGGACAGAGCTGTTATAGAGGAGAGCTGGACAGAGCTGTTATAGAGGAGGAAAGCTGGACAGAGCTGTTATAGAGGAGAGCTGGACAGAGCTGTTATAGAGGAGGAGAGCTGGACAGAGCTGTTATAGAGGAGAGCTGGACAGAGCTGTTATAGAGGAGAGGTGGACAGAGCTGTTATAGAGGAGAGGTGGACAGAGCTGTTATAGAGGAGAGCTGGACAGAGCTGTTATAGAGGAGAGCCAAGCAAGAGCCACGCGGTAGTGTATCAGGCCAGTTGAACTTCGGTATGAGAAGAAGCAACACGCGTGACAAGCAAGGTAAGCCTGTATTAGCTACTTGTCAAAGTCTATGGGCTTGTGATATTAGTGATATTATTAATGTCTAGCTAGCTAGCCTGCCCTGTACTCACTGTGATATTAATGTGGAACATAGAAAGGAAGTGGGATGACCTTACTTTGCCTTTGTAGAATCCAATTGATAAATCTTCAAGCCTTAAGTTCAAGCCCTCAAACATGTGTATGAAGCATATGCATCTCTGTAACTGATGTGGCTATTGGAACTTGTATTCCACTCAGATGCATACCTGTCAACCCTCCCGTTTTTCCCGGGATTCTCCCGTATTTTACCTTTCTTTCCAGCTGTGCTCCCGTTTAAATATTTTCCTGTTAATCTCCCGTATTTTTCACCTATAATGTAATATAATTTAACACTTAATTTTTAGACGTTGGCGCATGCGCACAATCGTTATATCCATGTCGGATAATTTCACATTCTCTTCCTTGTTTTTCATATTGTAGCCATGTGGCCACGGTTGCCTACTGCAACCTCTGCCTCTATGGCCGTGGCTGCTCCCGGGGACAACCAACCCAAGGCTTCATATGCCAATGTGATCAAGGTAAGTATCCCTCAGGTAGAGGCACGCCAGAGAGAAGCCAGCCAGGCCCAGAGAGCAGCCCTACAGGACCAGAGGGCCCACAGAGCGGCCCAGGACCAGATAGTAGCCAAGGCCCAGATAGCAGCCCAAGAGCCACGCGGTAGTGTATCAGGCCAGTTGAACTTCGGTATGAGAAGAAGCAACACGCGTGACAAGCAAGGTAAGCCTGTATTAGCTACTTGTCAAAGTCTATGGGCTTGTGATATTAGTGATATTATTAATGTCTAGCTAGCTAGCCTGCCCTGTACTCACTGTGATATTAATGTGGAACATAGAAAGGAAGTGGGATGACCTTACTTTGCCTTTGTAGAATCCAATTGATAAATCTTCAAGCCTTAAGTTCAAGCCCTCAAACATGTGTATGAAGCATATGCATCTCTGTAACTGATGTGGCTATTGGAACTTGTATTCCACTCAGATGCATACCTGTCAACCCTCCCGTTTTTCCCGGGATTCTCCCGTATTTTACCTTTCTTTCCAGCTGTGCTCCCGTTTAAATATTTTCCTGTTAATCTCCCGTATTTTTCACCTATAATGTAATATAATTTAACACTTAATTTTTAGACGTTGGCGCATGCGCACAATCGTTATATCCATGTCAGATAATTTCACATTCTCTTCCTTGTTTTTCATATTGTAGCCATGTGGCCACGGTTGCCTACTGCAACCTCTGCCTCTATGGCCGTGGCTGCTCCCGGGGACAACCAACCCAAGGCTTCATATGCCAATGTGATCAAGGTAAGTATCCCTCAGGTAGAGGCACGCCAGAGAGAAGCCAGCCAGGCCCAGAGAGCAGCCCTACAGGACCAGAGGGCCCACAGAGCGGCCCAGGACCAGATAGTAGCCAAGGCCCAGATAGCAGCCCAAGAGCCACGCGGTAGTGTATCAGGCCAGTTGAACTTCGGTATGAGAAGAAGCAACACGCGTGACAAGCAAGGTAAGCCTGTATTAGCTACTTGTCAAAGTCTATGGGCTTGTGATATTAGTGATATTATTAATGTCTAGCTAGCTAGCCTGCCCTGTACTCACTGTGATATTAATGTGGAACATAGAAAGGAAGTGGGATGACCTTACTTTGCCTTTGTAGAATCCAATTGATAAATCTTCAAGCCTTAAGTTCAAGCCCTCAAACATGTGTATGAAGCATATGCATCTCTGTAACTGATGTGGCTATTGGAACTTGTATTCCACTCAGATGCATACCTGTCAACCCTCCCGTTTTTCCCGGGATTCTCCCGTATTTTACCTTTCTTTCCAGCTGTGCTCCCGTTTAAATATTTTCCTGTTAATCTCCCGTATTTTTCACCTATAATGTAATATAATTTAACACTTAATTTTTAGACGTTGGCGCATGCGCACAATCGTTATATCCATGTCGGATAATTTCACATTCTCTTCCTTGTTTTTCATATTGTAGCCATGTGGCCACGGTTGCCTGTGGCCACGGTTGCCCCCATCATGGCCGCCCCCGAGGGCAACCAGGTCCAGGGAGCAGCCTCCCCCCTAGAGGTCCAGGCTGAACCCGAGGCCACCTCTGCCTCTATGGCCGTGGCTGCTCCCGGGGACAACCAACCCAAGGCTTCATATGCCAATGTGATCAAGGTAAGTATCCCTCAGGTAGAGGCACGCCAGAGAGAAGCCAGCCAGGCCCAGAGAGCAGCCCTACAGGACCAGAGGGCCCACAGAGCGGCCCAGGACCAGATAGTAGCCACGGCCCAGATAGCAGCCCACAGAGCAGCCCAGAAAGCAGCCCGTGCCCGGACAGCGGCCCAGAGTCCGACAGCAGCCCCGTGGGCCAAGGGAGCAGCCAAGAGAGCAGCCCTACAGGCCCAGAGAGCGGCCGAGAGACTGGCCCAGGCCCAGACAGCAGCCCAGGCCCAGACAGCAGCCCCCCAGGTTGCCAATGTGATCAAGGTAAGCATCCCTCAGGTAGAGGCACGCCAGAGAGAAGCCAGCCAGGCTCAGAGAGCAGCCCCCCAGGTCCAGAGAGCAGCCCCCCAGGTCCAGAGAGCAGTCCAGAGAACAGCCGAGAGACTGGCCCAGGCCCAGGCCCAGAGAGCAGCCCCACAGGTCCAGAGCGCAGCCCAGGCTTCATATGCTTCTGTGGAGAAGGTAAGACCCACCCAGTAGTGCAACGGTTATAGAGTGATCACATTAACCAGGGATGAGCAGCCATTATTAAGTATTGTCATTGTCATCATAGTGTAGGCATTTTCCATTGTCATATCTATAGTATCCCAAGGTGGGGGGGGGGGGGGGGTACTGAGAGTCATAGTCAAGTGTGTGTGTGTGCGAGCGGGGGGCAATAGTTCAGTGGGGTATGTGGAGAGGGGGATTGTTTATCAGAGTGATAGCTCTGTTATCTCCATCGGGAAGTTTCAAAGGACTATGGTACTGTATTTGATAACTGCCCACTCACCCTACTTAGGATTGCTAAAAATAGACAATGCACAAAGATGAGGGGAGACAACTCATAGGGGACAAGTAATTCTATAATAATAATAATATATAAATATAAAATACGTAATTTCACATTCTCTTTCCTTGTTCAGATTCCTTGTTCAGAAATGGCAAATAAAAGGAAGAAGAGTCAGGGAGGTCAGGGAGGCTTTAATTTTGACGAAGCTTGGAGGTTGGAAAATGAGCCGGACGATGAGGAGATCGCCTTAATGAATGGACTTTATTTATTATTAATCAAAGCCATGAATGCCGCCCCCATCAGGGCCGCCCCCATCAGGGCCGCCCCCATCATGGCCGCCCCCAGGGACAACAACAAGGCCCAGAAAGCAGCCAGCCTGGAGGACCAACCCAGTGGTGTGTGTGTGTGTGTGTGTGTGTGTGTGTGTGTGTGTGTGCGCTGAGTAGAGATCAACGTGGGTCTTGTGCGTAAATTACCAGAGAGTCTTGAATTACAGATTTGCACATAAAACATTTGCCTTGACAAGTAAAAGTCTATGGGCTTGACGGCCTGACTGTATTCATAGGATTGTTGTAACTGTATAGGTTACATGATTAACTTTATAGGTTACAGGATTAACTTTATAGGTTACATGATTGATTAATATGTTACATGATTGACAATTAAAAGAGATTGATTCATATATATTACATAACATAAAGAAGTATATTTCTGTTGTATTGGCTAAGAATAGGTAGAACTGCAGGTCCCAGAAGGCCTTGCGGCAAGACGTCATGGAAGTTGACAGTTTAGTTTGTTGGTTTTGAGAAATGCAAATTGTAACGTCCAGAATTAAAGTGAATATCCAATAGCTCTTTTATTGTTTGAAAGTGATCAAAAGTGTAGGCCAACAGATTTTTTATATAAAGAAGCTTTCGCTTTACAACCCGACGTCCTAGCCATCATTTTTTAAGGTAGAAATACTACAAGGATATGTCTTTTTCCCACGTTGCACCTGTTGTCATGACAACTAATGCTTCAATCATAATGTCGCGCAATATCAACAGTCAGTCACTTTTGAAGTTCAAACAGCCTCACAGTCATCCATGAACTCATAGGGGACAAGTAATTATATAATAATAATATATACACATCTAAAATACTTAATTTCACATTCTCTTCCTTGTTTTTCATATTGTAGCCATGTGGCCACGGTTGCCTTGGGCCAAGGGAGCAGCCCTACAGGCCCAGAGAGCAGCCGAGAGACTGGCCCAGGCCCAGACAGCAGCCCAGGCCCAGACAGGTCCAGAGAGCAGCCCAGAGAGCACCCCCACAGGTCCAGAGCGCAGCCCAGGCTTCATATGCTTCTGTGGAGAAGGTAAGACATCAATCATAATGTCACGCAATATCAACAGTCAGTCACTTTTGAAGTTCAAACAGCCTCACAGTCATCCATGAACTCATAGGGGACAAGTAATTATATTATAATATTATATACATCTAAAATACTTAATTTCACATTCTCTTCCTTGTTTTTCATATTGTAGCCATGTGGCCACGGTTGCCTGTGGCCACGGTTGCCCCCATCATGGCCGCCCCCGAGGGCAACCAGGTCCAGGGAGCAGCCTCCCCCCTAGAGGTCCAGGCTGAACCCGAGGCCACCTCTGCCTCTATGGCCGTGGCTGCTCCCGGGGACAACCAACCCAAGGCTTCATATGCCAATGTGATCAAGGTAAGCATCCCTCAGGTAGAGGCACGCCAGAGAGAAGCCAGCCAGGCCCAGAGAGCAGCCCTACAGGACCAGAGGGCCCACAGAGCGGCCCAGGACAAGATAGTAGCCAAGGCCCAGATAGCAGCCCACAGAGCAGCCCAGAAAGCAGCCCGTGCCCGGACAGCGGCCCAGAGTCCGACAACAGCCCCGTGGGCCAAGAGAGCAGCCGAGAGAGCAGCCCTACAGGCCCAGAGAGCAGCCGAGAGACTGGCCCAGGCCCAGACAGCAGCCCAGGCCCAGACAGCAGCTAGGGTTGCCACCTTTCAGTCAGTGAAATAAGGGACACCCCTCGCAGTAGGGGCCCCGCTCCTCTGGACCACGACCACCACGGGCCATCGTTTCAATAAAGCCTTAAGGGCTGCCAAGTTTCACCAAAAGTTTGGAGTGAGATTTTTTGGCGGTGGAGCGACCCAAAACTGTGCACGTGTGCCCCTCTGTGCCCCTCAAAACCCCAAAACTGTGCCAGATAAACACCTTATACTGATCCACGGGCTGAACCAGCGCTGCACACAAGAGCCCTCGGCATGACGAGTCTCATCATGATTATCTACAATCATTCACCTGTAGGCGTACTCAATTTACAGTAAGTTGTCAGTGAGGTCACCTTGTTGGGTCCTTCTGAAAGGTAACAAGTTCTACAGCAATAACTGTAAGTAGTTGCAGCACAGCTGCAGCGCGGAATACCACCAGCATCCGTCCAACTTCCCTGCTTTTCCCAGCTTTTTCTTAGATTACAGAAAGGTGCCACCTCTAAGAGGACGGTTCTACCTCAACGAAAGAGCTTGAAAAGTCAAAAGATACAGCCTAATGTTGGTGCCTGTTCAGATACAAAAGAACTGGTCTGTTAGAAAAGACTACAAGTGATTTCTATTACCTCTGGCCTTAACGGCAGCAAGCAAAGATGGTCGCTTGACTGTACTGTGACTCCACTACATGAGCTACATAGATCACCCATACACCCCAAAAATCAATTACACAGACAATGTTTTTGCAATGTTCAAATATATTTAATTAATAGGCAGTTATGCACATCTTTCCATCTTTGATCTTCTCCATAATTTCTAGCATCAAATAAAACATACTACTCTCTATTAGAGGACTTATTGTTAGGGATATTTGAGCTCTGTGGAGGTGTGTCTGGTTCTGCTTACACTGCCTGGGCCAGACCCACCATGTTGTTCTGTCTGTCAAAGACGGTGTAGAACTCCCTGATGAAGAATCTCCCCAGGTCCACAGCCTGCTACTGACACCGCTGCCCAGGCCAGAGTTCTAGAACGCTGCCCAGGCCAGAGTAGCAGCCGTCGGAGTTCTAGAACGACAAGAGCGGAGGAATTTACTGATGGAATTCCACTTCTACTTCAAGAGATTTAAATTAAATGTTGCTTTTGGCATTGGCTGGGTGGGCTGTCAGTAATGGAACCTATGTATGCCAACCAATTGGACCGACCTGGGAAACGTAGGCAGATGCAGGGATGGTGAAAGCATGATAGTTGATCAGGTCACTTCAGGCATAGTCTTGATGTTCTGACAGCTGATAGTGCCCTGTGTGAAGAATAGGACATGTTACGCCAGGACCACACCACGGACGTCAGTGTCAGTGGCGCTTGTGCATTTCATTTTAACGGGTTAGAGCAGCCACACAGCGCATGAAAATGATCTGTTGATTAGATTTGATAAGATTAGATTCAACTTTATTGTCATACAACAAGTACAATACAACAGAATGCAGTTTAGCAACCAACCAGAAGTGCAAATAGTGATATAAGGGCAAGATATAGATATAAATAGAACAGTGATTCCTCGAATGAGAATCAGGCTTGTGTCATCAATGCTCACACAAGCCCGAATTGGAAATTCTCATTTATTTTGGAAATTATTTTGGAAATTTATTTTTTCTTATGATTACTGAAGGATAGATGATTCACTTACTTAGACAGATATTGTAAATCGATTTGCATGAAGGCTTCAGTTAAATGAAAAAAAACAACAACATTAAATTAAATTAAGTATCAAACCGGCAACCTTCAGACCTCTAGCTGGCTGCCTTAACCCCTGCGCCCCTTTTACACCTTTTTATTTATCTATCACACTATCAAACTGTATAGAGTGAGTGAAAGAAGGATTTTATTTGAAACTGTCTTTTTATTTTGATAGCCTACATGACAAAGTCTTGGACTCTATGCAGTCCATCAGACTTGCATAGGATAATATCTGGCTAGGTTCAACTGAGACAAATAACCCACATACACTCATCGTATGTGTAAGAGGATATTTTTTTTAGGATTTGTTTACTCCTAAACTACTAGAGTAAAAGACAAATTACATGCTATATGAGTTTAGATCTATGACTTTAGATTTAAAAACAATGATCCTCTTCCAATAATGTAATAAAATAACCTGACTGATATTGTAATAACATTTTTACTGATAATGTAATACCTTATTACATTATTGGGAATTTATTACACTTTCAGGTGGGTCATTTTCTTTGTAAACTGATAATGTAATATTTGACAGATAATGTAATCATATGTTAATTTTCAATCCAGAGTTCTACATTTTGTTTTTTAAGAATCTAAGACTGTTGTATACACTGGATTTGAAATAACAGAATGACTACTGGGTTAAATGACAGACTTGCATATGTGCAGATTACTCAGGGACGTGAACAAAACCTTTGGTAACTCTTCATTTGAGGAGGTTTTTTTTAACCTCCGTAGTTTTTTTTTGCGGGGGGGCCTCGGGATTTTGCGGTACGCCACTGAGATAGAACCGTATAATTCTAAGCTCGCGAAATGGGTGGAACAGTCAAACAGTGAACAGAGCAAAATTGTACTTTGAGACAAAAGAGGTTGTTCATGTTAAGGTGAAGAAAGTGATGGAAATATGGATACCCAACCACAACTCATGCTTTCACATACTGTGCCATATCCACAAATTGCCACGGCATCTTATCTAGAGAGTGAGTTAGTGTGTATCTTGCGATCGATCCATTTCTGCCCTCATGATTGATTTTTCTGTTGACCCCATCAACTTTGCCCTTCGCTGGAGCCGCCAGAGTGTGAAGGGTGGCTGTTCTTGTTTACACCTCACCATCTGACTGGAGAACCAATCAGGATCATCACAGACTGTAGCATCCACATACACACACACACATATGCACACACACACACATATGCACACACACACACATATGCACACACTGTGCTAATCAGTGGAGGCTGGTGGAGGCAGGCTAATTGTGATATAATACTGTATGTCTGTAAAGGACTCTATCTAACATGAGATTCCACGTTAACCTGAAGGGACTTCGTGTAACCAAAAGGGCTTCCATGTGACTTCAATAGGGACTCTAAGTAACTTCATAGGGCCTCTATGTAGCCTCATAGGGCATCTGTAACAGCTAAGACGACATGACAGACCTCTCAAC
The DNA here is from genome assembly GCF_963989245.1 of Nansenia antarctica. Lineage (NCBI taxonomy): Eukaryota > Metazoa > Chordata > Actinopteri > Argentiniformes > Microstomatidae > Nansenia > Nansenia antarctica. Next base: position 10,027,686 of record NC_137690.1, read on the forward strand.
CAAAAATACGTAAAGTCTCTACTTAGAGTATGTCATCTTAGCTGTATCTCTGATATATTCTTGTAAAAAACAGACCTCTAGCTATATGTAAGTAAGTAAGTAACGTTTATTTATATAGCACAAAATGTACAACGACAAGAGCCGCCCAAAGTGCTTAACAGATAAAATATAAAGAGAAAAACAAGATAAAAGAGATAACATACAGATTAAAGAAAACTGATCAAATAGAAAAATACACTCAAAGCAAGGTGCAGTATAAATAAAAGTGCAGAGTGCAGTGTCGGGAAGGCAGGTTCACCTCAGGTCAAAGGCCAGGGAGAAAAGATGCGTTTTGACTCGTTTTTTTAAAAGCCTCAATGCTCTCGGCGGATCTGATGTGGAGGGGGAGACTATTCCAGAGCCTATATCCAAACTCCCAATCCAGCCAGAGAGCTATTGTGTATGGTTTTTGATTGATTGATTGAAAACTTTATTAGAAGATTTGCAGAAGTAGGTACATGAAAGTACATATTACATACAAGGTCAACTAACAGGATAAAAACCCAAGAAAGCCACTGGCTTATTTCAATTGGGGTCCTTGATTCTCAATTCATCGTTACATGTAAGACAGACAAAATAACTAGTACTATCTACAAGATAATACAGACAAATAACTAGTACTATCTACAAGATAAACATACATCCAACATGGGAAGAACAATACAACAAAACATAAGGTATGTACAGCGGGTAGGACAGGTGGGGACATACACCACAGGTGGGGGCGGGGGACAAAACACAAAGTATGTACAGTGGGTAGTTCGGGCAGGGGGACAGACATATAATATGTACAATGGGTAGTTCGGGCGGGGGGACAAAACAACAAGTATGTACAGTGTGTGGTCATGGCGGGGGGGGGGGGGTACAAAAACACCAGATTTAGGCGGGGGGGAGGGGGGGGGGGCGACATAATAACATTGCGTTTGCTCAGAGTGTAGACCAGGTAGGGGGGTGGGACAAAACAACTAGTATGTGCAGAGGGTATTTCGGGTGGGGGGGGGGGGAATCTATTGGTATCTCAATAAGAGGTAGAAAACTGTCACTTAAACCTGGCTGCTAAACTCCAACGGCTTTGATGTGGGATTCCCTTATTGATCAAGCATAATCAGCCTTATGAGGAGACCGTTTGAGTGTAAAGGCATGGTTGTTGCTTATTCTGATCTTTATAGACACAACCACCATTTTTCAACTTTTCCCCCCCCACTGACTTTGAATGGAAGAATAGCAAACGTCTGGTCTCCCGAAGAATATTCTTTAACTTCCACAGTGAATATGTATCTCTATGACTTTTTCCAATAGAGGATGGTGTATAGTTTTATGCGATGAACCTTGAGGAGTGTCAATTTCATAATTTCCTCTAAAAGCTGTCATAGAGCTAGTAATCGTAAAGGGCATGTCATTTCTCAACCATAAATGTGACAGCGCCTGGTGTAAAAGTAGGGCAAGGTCATTTTTCAGTTCTTTGCAGATTATGAAAGTGCAGATTGTAAGCTTTCAAATTATGTGTCATATATTGAAATCTCATTTACAATAATTGAAGAAGATTATGCTTATTTGAATGTTGGTACACCTCAAACCAAATACCGGAGAAAATCGCTCTGAATCAAAACAGACGCGTTTGTTAGCCTGTGTTCCAGGCTGAGAGAGGGGGGGGGCATTGATCACCATTCACAATGGAAGATCAGACGATCACTGTCTTTGTGTCTAACCCTAAACACATTTAAATCACATAGCAGATGCGTCACCATATCTGTCCACAAAGATACCACGTTTTACTCCTCAGAAAATCATCCCTGCATTGAAGTGGAGGTGATTAACTTACACAAATCTGCAGAGCACAGACCAATTTATGAGGGTTAAAATATGCATTTGAAATTATGCCTTACAGCTTTAATTGAGAACACAGAGTCATCTCATCTCATTATTCCTTAATTACAGTATTCAGAAGGAGCATCACTACACTACAGAGAGAGGGAGGGTGAGTGTGTGTGTGTGTGTGTGTGTGTATCTTTGCATGTATGTATACGTGTGTTTATGTGCATGCCTGTGTGCACATGTGTGTGTGTGTACTGTGTATGTGAGAGAAATACTGTAGCGTGACTGTGATCCTCCTCCCCATTGAGCTACAGTCGTTTAATTAGCCTCTAACTTAGCCTGTCTAGAGAGAACATTCCTCACTACGTTCAGTTTCAGATCGTAATGAGGAAGAGAACAGTCGAGGCTGGTTGGAGGTCGACATCCGAGGACGGGCTCATTATAATGCATGGGACGGAATGAGGAATGGTGTCAGAAACACATGTTGATCCCATTCCTCATTCCGTTCCGTGCATTTATAAGGAGCCCTCCTCCCATTTCTTCCACCGGCCTCCACTGGAGGAGCAAACGGTATTCAGTCGCTCTGATGTGGATATTCCAATGGGATGGTTCCTGTTTATTTCAGGGCTGCACTGAAGACCCAAAGACTTCTGATTTCTGTTTGGATTGGTAATGGCACAAATACTGGCAGCGTTCTCATCAAGACTGATCCCCCTCTCTGACATCATCAATTCCCAGTGTTTCCTCAAGTATTTGGAGACCAGATGGTGCTTTATAGAGAGACTGGTACATGGGAATAGTTGTGTTACGAATGTGCCACGCCACTTCTCACTAGAAAGGGATCATCAGCGCACATGACAGCAGTTGTGCATTTAGTTTATTTGTATTTAATTTTGTTATGTGACAGGTGACTGTTCGGACGTTGTGTTAGTATGGTAGAATAAATTAATGTAATATTGTGGTACTATAGCATTATTTTGTCAAACATGCCTCCATTATCTCTACATGGGCTTGATAATGCATGTCATTTTTCTAGCATGAAGGAGACGCCTCCATTTTAATTCCCTGTCACAGGAAGGGTGATGTCCATAGTAAACAAGCCGGGAGTGACGCGATGCCTTTCACCACGCTGCAAGGAGAAGCACTGTCCTCTAAGAATACAGCCCCGGTTCCTCTTATCCATCCATCTTTTCATTTGGAGGAAATACATTTGTGACTGCCAATAAATAATTTGACTGCCCCCTATGTTAATTGCATTTTTGGATTCTAATTCAGCCAGGAGTTTGGGTATGTTAGTATATATTAGTCAGAACAGTTGGCAGGAGTAACCTGTGTGGATATTGAAAAGTGTTCTCTGTATGTGGTGGAATACACAATTTACACTTTTCTTTATTCTTGAATGTGTTGGTTATGTAGTGTTTACATAGCATTCATGACGTTGATGTACCCTGAATGTATTGAATTTCCGCAGGTGGAAGACAAAACGACAAAATAGGAATGCTTTTGAGTATGTACTTTTGGTGTGTGCAAGGAGAAAATAATGTGGGAGAGAATGTGACTGATTCAGGTCAAATCTTTTCACCCCATATAGCCTACTGATGTATGACCGGTCATAGTTGTAGGCTAGCTAGAGCACAAATGGTTCATGGAACCAGGCTAACGACACCCAACTGTGCATGGAAATGCACCTTCTGCCTCCGGTTCATCATCATTTAGTTCAATGGACTTTGAACAAAAATAGTATATGTAACAGAAACAGTATACACTACCAACAACAATTATAATAGGTCACTTGTTTGTTGAACTAAAGAATCTCTGAAATCCCTGGTTTAATGTGTACACTGTTAGAAGGATAAATTGTCTTTCCTGCTGCTCACTGCAGTGACCCTGCTGCTCACCACAGAAGGACAACACCAATACAACCAGCTGAACAATGTGGAGAAGGAATACGTCGACATGGCAATTAGACATGCCAATGAGCAATACAAGAGAAGAGGAGAGCGCATGAATTACATAACAACAATTCGAGAACCAATGGTAAGAGATCATACTGTTATGCTGAACTGAGTCATTAGAATTGAACTAATAGGTTTAGTGATTTCTTTATTTGATATAAAGAAATCACTATTTGAATAACACTTATTAGGTTGCTTATGACACCATGGTGTACAAAGTAAAACTACCATAATGTTTAAAAAAACAAACCAAAAACACTTTGCCAGTATTTCTAAGACCTTACAGTAGTGTTGATGTCAGTGTAATAAAGCCGATTTCTCTGTCTATCTTTCAACACCAACTTTCCTCATTGATTTCTGTTGTAGTTCAAACCATACTACACCTACTTCAAGTTGCTGTTGAAATAAACAACATGGCCAACGTAGCCGGTGATCACAAACATCGTCCTGAGTGCGTGTTTAAATCCAGACAGAAGGATGAGTCACAGAAACAGATTCCTCTCTTGTCGAGCTAATTGTGATATCTCTTTTCCACCCAAGAAAACAGCAGTGCTCTTGTAGTTTTGGAATGCACTTTTAAATGTTCTTTTACATTCCTAATCAGTGATAATGTATATTGTAAGACACAGAAGTGTACTGCCATTATAATTCCTACTGAACATGCTTTCTAGCAGTATGGGAAAGAAACTGTTTTCAGTCTCTCCTCTCCTCCCCTGCAGCCCTTCATCAACTGTGTTGTCTGTAAGATTGACAGATATGATGTCTTCATTTACTATCCGACAGGTGGATGTAACGAAGGTATGAGCATCCCTGTCAGCACATACATACAGTATTACTACACATTTTAATACATTATTTAGATCTAGATCATTTCCATGTAATATTCCTTTCAGATTGAATAACAACGACATTCCCCGTGTAAATAATTCTTACGTGGGCAACAGCAACACACCGTTTTGGGGCTACTGGGTTTGGTCCCTAATGAAGAAGAGCTGAGAACTAAAGAATTCTTATCTGGGCAAGCAGTCGCTGTGACAGGATTTTCTGCATTCCCTAATGAAAAAGAGCTAAGAGTTAAGAATAACATTGAAATTGTCGATGGGTGATTGATTATATGTTGCAGTTTGAAACCATTGCGCCAAATGTCAGTTGATTGTTTTCATGCTAATTAATGAAATTATAACTAATATGTTAACTAATACCATATGGTAATACGACTCGTAAGTATCTACCTTACGATGGAAATTATTATTAACTTGATAAATACGTTTAAGCATAGCTTAAAAAAATAAAGTGGCACTATATAATTATATGTCATTTACTTCTGTACTGTAAACTTGTTTTGACACTAGATGTCTGCTTTAAAGCAGAGACTCCCTGACCATCAGAATCCATAACCATGGTACAGATAAGATCACCAAGGAACCTACAGCACAGAATGAACACCTCGATAAGAGATCCTCGGCACAGTTTCTCTCCTACCTTTCCTTAGACGAAATTGGGAGATAACCTACCCATCTGGGTACTAGGAACATAGTGAGGGCAAAGGGGATACTCTCAAAGTGAAACTTATATAAAGCAATATAACACAAAATAAAGTTTCTATCCTTGGTTTGAAAGATTTGAGCACCATTGATATCAAGTTTCTCTCTCTGTCCTTGAAAATAGTTTTTGTTCCTTTTTTCTCGTCCTAGCTAGAGACAGAACATACACCTGGGCTCAGTTGCCTCATTGTGTCTGGCTCTATTTACCACAAGAGACAATGAGTCCAATAAAAAGAAAGGATGGATTGGATAAAAAGAAGGATAGAAATTCTGTCTTGCTGTGCGAAGGCTCTGTATGAGGCTGTGAAAAGACGATACCTGGCCTTTGTATCACAAACAAGGTGCTTTATGAAAGACTGCTTTGGGGGCCCCAGCAATACCCTTGGCTTTAGAAAAGAAAGTACGGGAAGCAGATCAATGTTTTGAATGCTCTCGAGCAACAAAGAGAAATAGATTTATAGAGACATCTTCTAAGGGACGTGTCTTTTGTCTCAACAAAGGCTTGTGTTGTTTGCGTGTGAGGAGGGAACAATTACCGAGAGCACTTCAATTACATTTATATTTTTTACATTTAGCAGATGCCTTTATCCAAAGCAACTGGCAACAAATACATTTGTCTAAGTAAGTGAATCATCTATCCATCAGTCATCGTAAGAAAAACTAATCTATTCTACGACTAGGAGCCATTGGCAGTCACAATGCTAGAAGAAGGAATATACACTGAACAAAAATATAAACGTAAATAACACTCTCTTAAAACTTCGACATCTGTGGCATTGTGCTGTGAGATACAACTGCACATTTTAGCGTGGCCTTTTATTGTGACCAGCCTAAGGCATATCTGTGCAATAATCATGCTGTCTAATCAGCATCTGAATATGCCACACCTGTCAGGTGGATGGATTATTTCGTCAAAGGAGAAGTGCTCACTAACACAGACTTAAACACATGAACACAATTTGAGAGAAATAGGCCTTTAGTGTACATAGAAAAAGTCTTAGGTCTTTAAATTTCAACTCGGGAAAAATTGGAGCAAGGCGGCCAGCCAAGGTGGAAGAGCGGAGTGATCGACCAGGGGTTTGGGTGCTGACCATTGCTTGCAAGTAGGGTGGGGCTGTTCCCTTTGCGGTCCGGTAGGCGAGCACCAGGGTCTTGAATCTGACTAACTGCTACTGGGAGCCAGTGGATGGTGTTCAAAGCTGCTCTCTGTGCAGCAGACGGGGCTTGCTTCAAGGAACACCTTGACTACAAATTACAGACACGCAAATAGAGTAGAAGGCCATCAACGCAATTAAACGTCTTAGAAATGCGTGTCCACGCGTCGATTCTTTTACGTAACCAGACGTCGATTTTTGTGGACACGCATTTCGCAAGACGTTTAAATGCATTGATGGCCTTCCATAAGAGAGAAGCGAATAGACGTCTTAGTTTGTACAGTACAACACAGGAAGAGAGCATCCATGGAGATTTTCAAACACAAACGTTTCACATTCAAAGAGTAAGTATGTGAATAAAAATGCACCTACAGGTATGAGTGGAGGGACATTTTACACCGTGTGTGGTTTCATCTTGTTTAAGAAAAAACGCTCCTGAAGCACATCTGCATCTAAAGGATCTGAGTAAGCATCAATTAGAATTAGAATTAGAATAGACTTTATTGTCCTTGTACAGTTGCCTATACAATGAAATTGTAGTGGTTCTTCTGAAGGTGTAAAAACAGAAAACATATTCACATATTCACAAACATATACACATATAACATATCACAAATATTACACACTAGACAATTAAAAAGCGAAAATGCTATAAAACAAGCTAAGAGACAATGAGGTCCGTGGTGTCAAGTGCAAATAAAGACAACAATCTTAAGAAAATAAAAACAACTATAAAAGCAAGCTAAAAGACATGAGGTCAGTGGCGTTATAATACTATAATAATACTGTAAAAATATATAAATGTATAAATAGGCACTTAGAATAGAGTTATTGCACATTTCTATTGCACTTTTCCCCCTGAAGATAAACATTTATGAACATGTCTTATGTCTATTGTTCAGTGTTCTGATGGCCCATGGGTAGAAACTGTTGGACAGCCTGTTTGTTCTAGCCTTTATGCTACTGTACCTCACTCCAGAGCGCATCAGGCTGAACAGGTGGTGACCAGGGTGGAGGTGGTCTTTAAGAATCCTTCCTGCTCTGGAGAGGCACCGAGAGCGTGCCACGTCATCCAGGGAGGGCAGGGGACAGCCGATTATTTTTTCCGCTGACTTCACCACTCTCTGCAGTCTCTTTTTGTCCACTACTTTGCAGCCAGCGTACCATACTGTGATGGAGAATGTCAGCACACTCTCAATGATGGAGTGGTAGAAGGTTACCAGCAGCTTCTCCTCCACCCTGTTTCTTTTGAGAACTCTCAGGAAATGGAGTCGCTGCTGGGCCTTGCGCATATGATCAATGGAGCATACTGTGATTTAAAGTCTCTTTTAATGGATCTGTTAATCCCAGGACCCAGGGGACTCACCTTTGGGCTTGACACTGCACAGTTTAACAAAGTAAATAAACTGCCAACGTTTGAATCGATATGACAGAGCAAGGCACGTCTGGAAATGTGGTGTAGCATCTCCCGAAGGTTCTGTGGCCCCTACGTCAATATATTCAGAGCGTGATACATTATGTCAGTGGTAAGGTCATCCTAGCCTAGACCATCTTGATTTAACATACCAATGACATGTGTGGTCATGCTCTGTCAATAGATTGTAAACACTTAACATAATCCCTTAAGATTATGCATTTCTGACGGAATCCTGTGCTCTTGTGCGTAACTCTCATCATTGCACCAAATTCCAAAATTGGGTCAGCAGTGGCTTTGGAGGTAGAGCCGGCGTCTAATGATTGCAAGGTCGGCGGTTTGATCCCCGGCTGGCCACGTGTCGAGGTGTCCTTGGGCAAGACACTGAACCCTACGTTGCTCCCAACGAGCGGGCAGCAGCAGGTGGAGGGGACCGACCGGCCGCAAGCCGCAAGCTGTCGGAGTGTGAGGGCAGAGACAGCACGGTGGAGAAGGAGTGTGAGGGCAGAGACAGCACGGTGGAGAAGGAGTGTGAGGGCAGAGACAGCACGGTGGAGAAGGAGTGTGAGGGCAGAGACAGCACGGTGGAGAAGGAGTGTGAGGGCAGAGACAGCACGGTGGAGAAGGAGTGTGAGGGCAGAGACAGCACGGTGGAGAAGGAGTGTGAGGGCAGATACAGCACGGTGGAGAAGGAGTGTGAGGGCAGAGACAGCACGGTGGAGAAGGAGTGTGAGGGCAGAGACAGCACGGTGGAGAAGGAGTGTGAGGGCAGAGACAGCACGGTGGAGAAGGAGTGTGAGGGCAGAGACAGCACGGTGGAGAAGGAGTGTGAGGGCAGAGACAGCACGGTGGAGAAGGAGTGTGAGGGCAGAGACAGCACGGTGGAGAAGGAGTGTGAGGGCAGATACAGCACGGTGGAGAAGGAGTGTGAGGGCAGATACAGCACGGTGGAGAAGGAGTGTGAGGGCAGAGACAGCACGGTGGAGAAGGAGTGTGAGGGCAGAGACAGCACGGTGGAGAAGGAGTGTTTGGCCATCTGGTGAGTGTTCAGCACCCTCTGGTACTACCTGCTGGGGTGGGCTTTCACCCTCTACTCCGACCAATGCTCCCCTCCAATGGCTCCACCGCATGAACCATGTCAACGCGAGGATCACTTGCTGATACCTCACGTTGCAGCCCTTCAACCTTACAGTGGTCCACGGACTGGGGATGCAGATGGTCGTGGCAGACTTCCTCTCCCGTGCGGGGGGGGTTAGGCTATCGGCCTGGTGGGAGCATGTGGGGAGCATGCAGTGTCTGACCTGTAGAGGGAGCATTGGCATTTATCTTGTGTGTTGGCTCTCTTCCTGAGCAGTGACTTGGGAGCGAGCACGAGGAGTGGAACGCTGACAATGCACAAAGTAAAAGTGGCAGTGAGCGACGGGCCGAAACAGAAACCGAAAGGGTTTGAATCATGCTATGTGTTGAATCATGTTATATGTTGAATCATGCTATGTGTTGAATCATGCTATGTGTTGAATCATGCTATGTGTTGAATCATGCTATGTGTTGGACACTATTGTTAGGACTATGACGAGGGTGTGCTGAGGTTTGTTTTTTAATGAGTTCTCTCTGCAATAAACGGGCGAAGTCCCAACTAACACTCTGTGGTCCGACCTACCTCTGTGCCTGAACCTGTTACACCATTAGAGCAACAGCACCCCACAGTTCAGTAGTCTGTGTTGCATCCAGATCCCAAAAAAGCTCTGACCAATTACCCATGTACTGTAGATGTAGAACGGCTGTGGCAGGCGGAGGTTCATTTCAGTGTGTTTTAGACTTGGGGGATCCCAAGAGAGCATTCCCAGGAGAGGGAGGGAGAGATGGTGGGAGAGAGAGAGAAAGAGAGAGAGAGAGAGAGAGAGAGAGAGAGAAGAGAGAGAGAGAGAGAGAGAGAGAGAGAGAGAGAGAGAGAGAAAGAGAGAGAGAGAGAAAGAGAGAGGGAAAGAGAGAGGGAGAGAGAGAGAGAGAGGGAGAGAGAGAGAGAGAGAAAGAGAGAGGGAGAGAGAGAGAGAGAGAGAGAGAGAGAGAGAGAGAGAGAGAGAGAGAGAGAGAGAGGGAGAGAGAGAGAGAGAGGGATTGGATGAGCTGCACTATTCTCAGGAAAGCTTTCTAAATGAGCTCAGGGGAGAATCTCCCAAGTGGAGCCTGACAGACAAAGACGATGACAGTTGTTACCATGTTGTTTAGAAACTGGGAGAGTTAACCAGTGTGTGGGTTAACTGACATGGGGAGGGTGGGTAGAGCTATTGTCCTTTCTTACAATCCATATGAGGCTAAATGATATTATTGCTTGATCTATTTGAGATATTTGGTGGTTATTTTGATAGTTGATATTAATCTTGTTATGGTTTGTTGGCTTGCTACTGTCACTCTCTATAGGATATCGGAGGTCGAAGGCTGTTTAGGTGCAACATTAGATTAGATTAGATTCAACTTTATTGTCATTGAAGAGCACACATACTAGACAACAAAATGTAGTTTATCATCTAACAAGAAGTGCAAATTATAGTGATATAAGAACATAATATTTTAAAACCATCATATAAAAAACATGACATAGTGATAGGTACAGTAAGGCATGTACGGTAGTTTATAGGTATATACAGTTATGAGCTATGTACGGTTAAGGCAGCTTATGTACAGTATGTAATGTGCAGATGGATAAAAGATGCTTTATCAAAGAGGTATGTGCAATGTGCAATGTATAGTATGTGCTGTCAGTATTGATTGATTGATTGATTGATTGACTGAGAATGTTCATTATGTGAAGCGCATTGAGTTGCATCTTGTAAGAAATGCGCTATCCAAATAATATTTGATTTGATTTGATTTGATTTGCAAAGGTAGTATTGGTAAACATAAAAACATATATGTTGTTTTATATTGTCAATAATATGTCAAGGCTATATATTGTCAATAATAGCCTGAACCATTCTGAACCATTCTATGTATGCTGTGCAGGTTTTTTTGTATGTTACCATGGCATTACTGTATTTCCAGAAGCTACTTCTGTAGCTATATCATTAAGTCCATGGCAACCACTGGGGGTATCAGTAGGAGACCCATCAGCCCTTAGGCCACACATACGTCTCTGAACAAATGCCAAACCAGACGTGGCGTGGTTGATCAAAAATAAATGTCATCCCATATTTAATGTGTGGTGACACATGTGGAATTTGGAATGTGGGAAGAATTTAAACTAAGATAATACTCGTTATGCACATTTTCTACACTCAATGACATACGGTATCTGTCTACTGTAGATAACGGCCTGTACTGTACCTTCCAGTCTGTTCTATCATGAAGTGTATGTACAGAAGGCCAGATCAGATAGACCTTAAGGGAGGCTTTTTAGCTTGGGTAGTGAGCGAGTCAAGTCTGTCATGTGGAACCAACAATGATTTCTTCTCTCATGAGGCGGTGATGGATTTGAATAAGCTGGTAAAGTGGAACGTCACTGGAGACACCTAAACAAGTGCGCAGCGCTGTAACATAATCGACATTATAATGCAGATACTTGGCTGTCAAACTCGATACCCTCATAATAAAATTGACTAGTGTTCATTATTTCACTTTCCCTATCATCGGAGACAATTATGAACTGTTACGGTCAGGTTCAAAGATGTATTTTTTACCAAATTGGTGTTCAGCTAAGAATTAATCACAATCCAAAATATCTAAAATAGCTTTATTCTTTTGGTATTGCTTCCTTCAAACAGCCTTACTATAAGTCATTTCCAGCAGCTACAGGTGTACCACTCCATTACCAATTGACGTATTTGAGTGAAAAACCACTGCAACTAGATAAAAGCAGTTTGCCCTCCACTGATATTTCTAAAGGGCCATCCTTGGTGTGAGTACTTTACTAGCGAGCCCTTCTTACATGGAAGTACGTCCCATATAATAACGAGCCGGCCTGGGCTGCACTCAGGGATGGGGACTCATCAATTAGAAGAGGTCTGGTCTGATCAAGACATCCTCCTCACTTTCCCCCGACATCTCTTTACTTTCTGTTCACTGCTCTCAGGAAACTGGCACACTGTGCCCTCACAGAGCCCCTCACAACTAGGCCACTTGCATAAGAGTAAATTTCACAGTCGCATAAGTAAGAATCATTCTTATATCATGTTGTTATTGCAGATTGCGAACCTGACATTTTTACCTCGCATTTCAGCTGCAGCTCGGTGGGGGAGGGGGGGGGGGGGGTTTGAGTGGTATAGATTGACATGAGGGCCGCCGCAAACTCGAGGCCATATTTGTTGGTTGATTCACTCTCAGGTTAACCACTCCATGTCCTCAAAGATAGAGGAGGATATTTGTCACAATAGTTCTTCTGGGAGACCCATTTATGGGCCGTCAGACGTCATCTGAGAAACATGCTGTATAACAACATCCTTGACTGACTCTGGGCATGCTGTTCACTGGCGTCTTGTACACAGTCATAGCATACAACAAGTCGTTTGGACACCTGACTGAAATGGAATACAGTAGCTATGTAAAAAAAATAAAATGCTGGTGCACTTTAGATTAAGTTTGTTATCACTATGACATTTTACAGTCCTGCTTGTATTACCGGTATTAACGGTAGAAACATGTGAAAGCCTCAACCTTGCAGCACAATAACATTATATTATGTTATCACAAGATGTACTGTTTTATTTTAGAGGTATGTTTCCCCCCATGTTCAATATCCCTAACTACCTTTCCTGCAGTGTTTTAGTTGTAGTAGCATGCTTCAAATCCCATGAGTGAGTACAGTACATGCCTTTGAGTTAAGAAAAGAACATTAACAACAACAATTCCAGACAAAAGGTGAACGACTTTATGAATAGTGTATCAATCTCAAAGAAATGGGGCTCTCTTTCCTCTCTGCTTAGCTTTGGTCTTCTGAGGAGCTTAGTGAGGCTATCGACTGATGGGTAGCTTTAGAACCAGGTCAGACCAGCGGCCATATTGATTTTGCTGCCTATGAAGACAGTGGCAAGCAGGGCAGCCCCAGAAGGTACATTGTGATAACTTAAGAATGCCCCCCCCCCCACCCCACACCTCTCTCTCTCTCTTTCTCTCTCCAATTGTTATTAAACTTTTCCTCCACGAGAGACACATATTGTTTGCAATTCATACATCCAGCTTCCAATTCCTCTGACAAGTTGATAAGTAATGCAATTAAATGGACTGTACAGCACATAGCCTGGAACAGGGATTATTTATGCTCAGTAGAAGCTCATTAGGGCTTTATTCAAAAGCTCTTGTTGGGTTTTTTATGGTATGCATTTTATCTCATATTCATATGCATTTCTGAGGGTTTATAACAGGGAATTAATTAATTAAACATTAATGCATGCGATTTATACAGTGTTGGGCTCTGAAACCTTGAGCCTGTAATCCCCTTTCACACATAGTTCCCTGTAAATTGGATGGAATCCCCGACCCGTGTCAGCCGGGCATTTTCACCGTTCACACGTGACCCAATTAGCAATTACCTGGTGTTCCGTCCGTAGTGTGGGGTCCTGTGTATTTTGTTTGTTTCTTGTGTTCTCTCCCAGGTGATTGTCCTTCCTCCTGCCTATTGCCATGGTGACGGCCTGATTGAGCACAGGTGTGCCCAATCCTCAATCAAGGGTGAAGGGAGGATAAAAGCCTGGGAGAGACACTGCAATGGTGCCAGTGGGCCAGACTACTGGTGTGGTGTGGTGTGGTGTGGTGTGGTGTGGTGTGGTGTGGTGTGGTGTGGTGTGGTGTGGTGTGGTGTGGTGTGGTGTGGTGTGGTGTGGTGTGGTGTGGTGTGGTGTGGTGTGGTGTGGTGTGGTGTGGTGTGGTGTGGTGTGGTGTGGCAGGTTGTGTTTGTTAGTCTTTTTGTTTTGTGTAACTTTATTCTCATTTGCATTTGATCTCTGTTAGTTGTCTACCACTTGGTCAGTTAGTTACTTTATCCTTTATTGTAATACATTAGATTCATGCGCTCTTCTTTTATAGAGTAGATTTCTGTTTATGTGTTTCTCGGAAACCTGTTTGTTACTTTTTTACAAATAAATCTTGTTTATTTTATATTTCCCATCTCCTCTGATTCTTGTCTCTCCGATTCTTGAACAGACTTTGGGATCAACTACAACGTCTCCAGTAGGCTACATTAGAACTTCCTTTGAAAATTGCAGGATGTAAGGATCTTCGCAAACAATAGCAGCATTGAAATTGTTTAGTTTATGTTCAACTGGAAAAGGTAGTGAGCTCAGATCTTCGTGTTTTGACTTCGCTGGGAGTTCGTTAAAAATGCCTTTCCACCAAAGAACCGTGGAGCTGGTGAGACTGCCATATACCATATATCTATATATATATATAGTGGAGGTATGATATATGGCAGATACATTTATATATATGCCATATATCATACCTCCACTATGATTGGAAATAGTCCAGTCAAGTAGTGTCCAGTTGTGTAATTATATTTAGCAGTAGCTTCCCTGTAAATTCCATGGAAAAATACATGGACATGACTCGGGTAATTGCCTGGTTGAATTTTCCTGGTCAGTCGCATTCACACTTAAGCCGACCCGGGAAATTGCATGGAGTCTACTGGGAAGGCTCGTATGTGTGAAAGGGGCTTAAGTTGTACTCCACTGAAAATATGATATGATACATATTTACATGCATTTCATGGATATCCTTTTCATCTCATCACCCGCTAGTAATTACTGGTCAATTACAAACCCATGATCAATATCATCGCTGTTAAAAAACCTTTCATCTTTTCTATCAGATTCTCAGACTAATCCAGAGCAAGGACAGTTGGTGTCTGGACTTGCATTTCTGACCACCTACCGGTTATGACAGATAAGAGGAAAAGTGCAGAGAACCATATGCTGAACCCTCGCCAGGAGAGGAGCTGGAGGAGAGAAAGAGAGAGGCCTCGCTGACGGGCAGAATCAATTTGGCCAAAATAAATAGAGTGTACCAGGTCAATTACCTTCCCCCCTCCCTCTACCTCCCCCTCTGTCTTTCTAGAGAGAGTGAGAGAGGGACTGTCTCCACTGCTCAATAAAAAGCAGCTTGTACAGACTCAAGCAGTCTATAAATGAACTGATCATGCAGGTGCCTCACCTCCCACCTTCTCTTAATTGCCATCTGTATTTATAGATAAGGGTCTCCATGGTCAGGTGCTCTAGGTTTCAGGTGCTGCAAGGTGAAGCTACCACTGCATCACATGGAACTGTGCCATCTCTCAGATAGTCAGGAAAGCACAGGCCATTTAACCGGTGTTCCAGAAGAGAGATCGTTCCTCACCTTATCCCGGACACTTCTAGACACCATCTTGGGCCATCTTGATTACACTCTACACTGCCAGAGCAGTTTAGGGCCTGTGCATAACACAACGGGAGGGGCTATCCTCTTTGATGAAACTATCAGAGGGCGAAACCTCAACATTATCTTCTGGGGCCGCCGAGTGGCGATAACTATAGATGAGCATTATCTTCTGTCCACACTCACACAGGGCCTCGTCTCAGCAGATCCGCTCCCCCCCGAGTTTATTTACCCTGACTGACAGTGATTTAATTTGGGAGGAAGGGAGTGTCCTCTTACCCTTGCCCTGTGTTGCTGTGCTGCTCAGTTGGACATGCCTGTCTGCCCTGCCCTGTGTAGTCACAGAGGCCCCTCACAGAGTCACAGAGGCCTCTCCATGTTCCTGGTATTATACTGTATGTATTACTGTATGTACTGCATATGTGACAGCAGCTGGTGAAAGCGGGAACAAGTTGGCAACGACTTTTACTCAGAAAAATGTAAATAAATGTCAACGTTGTTGAAAATCCCAAAAAAATTATCAATCAACGTTGTTGAAAATCATATAGTCAAGCCAAAATATGCAATGGACCTAGTTAGTGTATGGTAATGGGGATTACTTACCGAATCCATTGCATTGCAGTGTTTTGGCTTGATTAGCGAGTGTGTCATTGATTTTCAACAAAATGTATTTATATATATAATATTTACATTTTTCTGAATAAAAGTCATTTTTATTCCAGCTCCACCAGTTTCACCAGCACCCGTCACATATACACCTCTGAGTGTTACCTAAAGAAGAAGCAGGTTAGGATTGTCCCCAGATGAGTGTGATTCATGCTATCGCATTATCAGTAGTTGTGCCAGGCTAGTAGAATAGCACCGCCATGGCGGGAGATGCCTCCGTTTGAGTCTGTGGCAAAGTTGAATGATCCCTTCAACAACAAAAACGCACAGACTACCTCACATTTCCCTGCAGCTTTTTACACATCTCTGCTGTAAGCCTTCTAGTCACAGTGACTGAAGTTCAACACAAAGTCAACCTGGAACGGTCGGTCATTGGCTCGGGTTGAGGAATGACATGTTGGGAAGTCCAACGATTTCTGGTCATGTCATTAACGAATTGCTGCCGCCGGCATTCATCAGATGTGGGTGCTTTGATAGTTATCGTTGTTTTCAGGGGGATAAGGTGGTATTGATTACTGATAGAATGTCCTTTAATGTCAGTCACAGAGGAGGGATGGAGTTGTCTGTTGAGGGTGGA
Source organism: Nansenia antarctica (assembly GCF_963989245.1). Classification (NCBI taxonomy): domain Eukaryota; kingdom Metazoa; phylum Chordata; class Actinopteri; order Argentiniformes; family Microstomatidae; genus Nansenia; species Nansenia antarctica. The sequence goes on from NC_137690.1 coordinate 10,044,191, forward strand.
GACTAATAAAAGGACGCTTTCAGAGGACAGCTGCAGAGATGCTCTGGAATCTTTGACCCTTTTATTAGACATTCTAGAAATCTGTTGTACTGTCCCTACTGTAAGGTAGGGAGATGAAAGGGATATGGAAAGTTAGATCTTTACCTTTTCTTTTTACTGTTTTCCCCTGCTTTTATATTCATTCTATGCATGTATATGTTTTTATATATGTTTTTTATTCCTTATTTTTGTTCTTATTCCTGTTGTAAAGCACTTTGAGCTGCATTTCTTGTATGAAAGGTGCTATATAAATAAAGCTTTACTTACTTACTTACTTACTTACTTACTACTCTATGACATTTCAATAAAATGAAAAGTATTAGTAACTTTTGTCAGAAATTGTACAGTTTTGACATTGCTACCACTGTACAAAAGAAAGTACATTTATACCTTTCTACTGTATGTGTATTGTTAGATATATAGATACTGTAAAGGCAAGAAATGTCTTCTTCTCACAGTGGACACACTGTCAATGTTCTTGACTAATATACAGTACTAGGTTTATTCTGGGACACATCTTTTGTACAGGGGAGTGAAGGACATGCAAATGCGTCAACTGCATTCCTTGAATGAAGGACAACTACCTGCAACTAATCGCAACCCAATTTATCAACATAAGTGTTATGTTGGCTGTGGTATACATCGAGAAATTCTGAATAAAAACTGGAACATGTTCACATTCTTATCATCTCCTGGCGTGCATAACTGCTTGTTTCTATGGCGATGAGTGGAAAAATGTATTCAGGTTTGGCTTGTGAAGGATAATCTTTATTTTATCTCTCTACCTGGAGGGAGGGAAGAGAGGTATAAGCTGCCGTATGAGGGGTAATTACATTGGGAGATCGACTGTTTTGCTGGTTCTATCCAATGCTTCTGATAAAGCTACTAACGCTTTTCTCTATCCTGTAAGTACAGTGTTCCTCTGTCTGTCTCTGTGATGTTAATGTGAATATGGATCTGAATAAAAATGCAAATCCACTTTCTACATTCTATACAATATCCCAATGGGGAAAAAAAGAAAGCCTAGCTAGCCTAGCTATTAGCCTATAGATTACAGCCATCAGGTAAGTATTGCATTCTATTACGATTCATATTATTCTATTGTAGTCTTGTTATGATGAGTCAATGCTCACAGACAAGATATGGTTACAATAGGCAACATTCATATTGTGTAAGAATTTCCTATCGGCCCCCAATCAACCTTATATGCATATGTTTTCTCATGTTTTCTTCAAAACGCGATCAGCCCTTCCCGGAATCATGCTAGATTATACATTGCTTACAGTCAATATGTTGGGAATTTGAATTTTCAACCAACTAATGTTAGTGAAAGCTGATAGAAGTCGCCTTGGGCTATGTTGTTATGAGATGCTAACTTGAATTAATGTCCTAATTGGGTAATATAATAACGTTTTTTTAATGTAGCCTAATTGTTATTTTTGGGTGCTTACAGTATGCCTTCAAAAGAGAGGAGATCAAAGCAGAGAGAGAAAGACCTCAAGGAGGCAGCAAAAGGGACTGCAACCCGGCAGAGCTGGATGCTCTGCCATTGCAGGTCATTTATGCACCACATAGGAATATTTGCTATATACTGCTTAAAAGTCATTTTTTGTGAATAATTGAAAGCGGAGCTAGAGTAACATTATTCCAAGGCTGTCAAAAATGTCAAACTGCTGGTGAAACAGGTGATAAATGAAGTATATTAGCACAAGGTTAAACAATGTGGAATAATTCAGGTTATTTTTAATTAACTTACATTAAAAGTCCTTTAAGTTTTAAAATAACAGAAAATATTCATAGTTATTGATTGGACTTCACTTCATTTGAACAGTTTTGTTACCGTTACCTTATACTGTAGGTCATCAACCAATGCATAGCTTTCTTGAAGGATTTGTTGCAAAGTCATTGTGAAGAGATGCATTATTAGACAGGCTGCTACAGCAGGAGGTCATTTATAAACGTTGCATATGCAAAAAAGCATGTGTACGGAACGTTGACGCATGAAAATGTGTGCTCCTCCACGCACACTCGGACCCATGCGTAGGCACAGAGAAATGAGCAACTGTGACTCTATTCGCATGTCCATACATTCATGGCTTTTGCACTATGCACTGGTTAGATGCCAAACTGCGTTTCGTTGTCTTAGTACTTGTACTCTGTCAATGAGAATAAAGTAGAATCTAATATAATAAAAAATAATTTAAAAACATGATTTAGGATAAATACAAACAGAGATATATTTTTTTGCAACTCTTCAAATATGTTGTACAAGTTTAACACTAGGAAGCCGCGCCATGTTCACCTACTCTTAGCGCCCCCTCTGGGGTCAAATGACCATAGTCTTTAGAATGGAAAACTGCTACTGACACACACAGATCACTAGATGGCGCCTCTTGTAAATTAGCCTGCCTCCTACACAGAAAAAATGCAAAATAGCTTTATACAAGTTATCCTGATGTGATTTTGTAAGTGAATGTAAAAAAATTAAGGATACTGGGTGGTAGAACGCACATATCTAAGAAAAGTCATGAAAGGAGGGTCCTGAAATTTGATTGAGTGCAAAGATATAAAAACATGTTTACTCACACATGACCGTGGCTCTTCTAGTGTTAATCAGGAATCATATTTAATTGGATCTGTAATTATTAATCAATAATTGCACGTTATGAAATGAATTCTCATAAATAAAAAGGTGAACAGTAGGACAAATAACATTTAAACTGATTCCGTTTTCGATGCCTCAGTCAGGCAGATACGACTATTAACTCCCTTTTTTGCTTCTCTGTCGGGATTTTCCATCATTGTCGTCATGCAGTCAGTATAGATTCATATTAATTTGGGGGTGTTTCACTGACCATTTATAGGCAACTAAGGGGGGGGGGGGGTTGTTTTGCTAGCAGACTTTTTCATTGACGGGTGTTTTGTTGACGGGTGGTAGCTTGTGTTAAATATACGGCTAAAGTATGGCCCCCTCTAGCATTGTGGCCCTAAGCAACTGCATAGACTGGCCGGCCCTGATGGCAGACACCATACAGACATGAGTGGATAAGATAAGAAATGTCACTACTACAAACTATATAACCATGTGTGCAGGAACTTCATGGTTCAAAGAAAAATAAATATGATATGTTTGTCAATATTAGTCCTTCTGAATAGGTCTAAATATAGGCTAATATAAACATTAAACAAGTCTAAACATTTTCATTTGATGTAATAATGACAATCATTGTCATCGTCATCCAATGCAAAATCTCCCGTAGCCAAAAGCAATCTAGATTTAACAAATGACCTTGATCCCTGCTGTTTGATTTGATTTTCTCTTGTATGAATAATATAAATTGGTCCTCAGTTGGAGTGAGTCAACATGTAACAGTTACTGATTCATCAGGAACGACAGCGCAGGTAAGTACAAAAGCTTAGCCTCACAGTTATAGTGACATCCCGCCCAGTGCAACAAGAAGCTGTTCTACTATTTAGATATTTTAGAGAGATATTTACCAAGCAAGGGCACCAGCAGCCTGAGGCTGTTTCGTCTGTTTGGGATAAAACACTGAAACTAGGTAACATGAGAATTAAATCTACTTTAATGAACTACCAATGTGTATTACCAATGTGATCCACCTTTTATACCTATCGCTCTCTCTCTGAAAAACAGATGGAGTCTGTACCTGGTGCAAACACTCAAAACACAAATGTCAATCTGTCCGTTAGCCCTCAACACTGCTCTCGAAGATAAACTGAACTTTACTGGCAGCCAAAAACTTTTTTTTTTTCTTCATATCCCATCCTATAATTGAACTGTTATACTTCACTGTGCTGGCCAGGTCTTCAGTTGGCCGCTGGTTTAATTTAAGTGCTTGGAAAGTCCATCTTTATTCAAAGCACACTGATGAGAAGCCCACTTATCATTAAGTGGTTAGTGTTGTTATACATCAACTTTCATGTTATCGCCTAATATATGCATTATTAATCTAAGCTGAGCTCTGGCTCTGAAGTACCTCTATGCATACATATTAGGCTAGAGGAGGAGGCTGTTCAACAGAGTATGGGCTATATTTTAACGGCTGAAAAAACTAGTCAGCGAAAAAACGGGGGAGCTGGCAGTGGCACTATGGAGTGTGTCTGAAATATTAGCGCCAGAATTCTTCAGCGCACCTCATGACACTTGATTGGCTCATTGTCATGAACACGCCTTGTTTACCGTTGCGCCACCCAGCTGAGTGCAGGCAGGATAGCGCTTGAGGTTAGCGCCTGCATGTGGACCTGCTTGAGGTTAGCGCCTGCATGTGGACCTGCTTGAGGTTAGCGCCTGCATGTGGACCTGCTTGAGGTTAGCGCCTGCATGTGGACTTGCGTCAGTTTTGCGCCGGCTGACAAAAATAGAGCCCCATGACTCTTTAGTTTACTGAAGTAGAAGAAAGGTCACCTGGGGGGTATATATAAATAACGTGAAACAATACTATTGTGCAATATGACAACCCTAGTCGTCTATCTGTACAGTATAGTACAGTGGATTGTGTACATAGCCTTTATTTATGTAAACCAGCTCCTTCCCTTCTTGTGATTTTTTTTTTAAAGTTTTTTTTTTCTTTTTTTTTCTTCCCTTTCCTAACACCAGGGGAGCCACCCCTCCTACATTTCGTTGTTTGGTACCTGTACTGTAGCAATGACAATAAAGTCCATTCATTCATTCATTCATTCATTCATTCCATCAACATCGCTAAAGGAACATCCAGGCATCGCTCCAGGAACATCCAGGCTTGCGAGAGTTATCAAAAATAAGCCTGGATTTTCCTTTAGCGACGTTGATGGAATACGATTTATAATCACAAATAGTATCCTAATAATTGTGTTACTTAAGGAACCAGGTCACACTTTATCTGGATAGGTTCGAAAGATGGTCACACTGTCAAAAAACGATCAACTCCAAAGCTGTCTGGGATATTGACAGCTGAAATGTGCTGCGGGGGGGAGAAAGGGTAGGAAGGAGTGGGTACAGAGGGTAGAGAGGGTAGACAGGAGAGCGTAGAGAGGTCAGAGAGGAGTAGGGGTATTGTGTAGCTGGGGGAGTGGGGGAGAACACTGAGGGACAGAGGGATGAGGACTGACGGTTGAGGATAGAGGCATGAAGACAGAGGGGGTGAGGACAGGGACAGAGGAGAGGAGAGAACAGGCTGCGTCGTGTTGTGTATCTGGAGGAGCGGGTTGGCTGTGTGTGTGTGTGTGTGTGTGTGTGTGTGTGTGTGTGTGCGCGCTGAACCCCTGGGGGCATTGTGTCAGGCACATGCACCGGCTGCTCCTCACACAAACCCAACCTTTTGTTATGCTGATGAAGGCAACCGGCTCAGCCTTTTGTCCAAGATACACACACACACATACACACACACACACACACAGAGAGAGAGAGACAGAGAGAGAGAGAGAGAGAGAGAGAGAGAGAGAGAGAGAGAGAGAGAGAGAGAGATTGAATAAGAGAATGGGAGGAATGGGGGACGAGGGTGAAAGTTTGAGCAAGAGATCACCATAGAGTGGGGGTCAGAGGGAGAGAGAGAGAGAGAGAGAGAGAGAGAGAGAGAGAGAGAGAGAGAGAGAGAGAGAGAGAGAGAGAAAGAGGGAAATAATGAGACTGAGCAGGAGAATAAGAAGGGAGGGAGAGGAGAAAGAGATAAAGAGAGAGAGAGGGAGAAAGAGAGGAGAGGAAAAGCAAAGGTGTCCCACTCCCCCTGACCTGCCCCCAGCCACAACGTCACAGGCTGAGCGAGACAAAACAAGCCGCTGTCAGCTGGGCTTCTCACTCACTTTGAACACACACACACACACACACACACACACAAGCCGCACACACACACACACTCATACACGCTCAAACACACTCACACTCACACCCGCCCACAGTCACAGACATAGTCGCACACTCGCCTCAGCGTTCGTTCAGACCTCGTCCTCATGCCGGTGTGTGTGCATGGGTCCCCTCATGGCTCCCTGAGTGCTCCAGCAACAAGAGAGAGAACCCGGTCCGTCACTCACTCCTCCTAGCCACGACCAGGGAGGAAGAGGAGGAGGAGGAGGAAGAGGATGCTCTGTCTGTCCTCTATACCTACCGCCTGTGAGCCACCCCAGCTCTAACTGAAGACTGACACAGAAGGGACAGGGAGGAGGGAGATAAGGAAGGAAAGAAAGGAGGGAGGAGAGGAGAGGCTACAGCCGCAGCAACAGAAGCAAGAAGCAGCAGATGTGACAGAGGGAGGGAGAGAGAGAGAGACAGAAACACAACCCCCCCACCACCCCCACCCCTCCACCCCCCCTCCTCCAGAGAGAACAAAAAGCAGCCTGCCGTTGTAGAGGCAGCCTTTGTCCTACCCCACATGCTCCCGTAGAAGGAAGACGGCAAAGGAGAAGCAGCACTGACACATTGACCTACTCTGGGAGAAGAGGTGTTTGCTGTGTGTGTGTGTGTGTGTGTGTGTGAGTGTGGTGTTTTCCCGTGTTTTCCTGGGCTGCTCTACAAGTAAACCAGTGTGGATTCAGTACCTTGGACAGCTCCAGAGCTCCTCTCTCAGCGTGTGCGATCTTACGCGCGCACGTGTGCGTATATGTTTGTATAGACTCTCCGCGGTCTAGGCTGAAGAGGTAGTGAGTGAGGTATCACTACCAGGAGCAAGTGGCAGCCCTGGAGCCCCTCCAGCCCCCTTGCACCTTCTTCTCCCTGGCCCCCTGTGCCCCTCTCTCCCCACTGGGAGACGACACGGGCAGCATGGCCAGCCTGGGGTACCAGGGAGAGAAGCAGCTGTTTGAGAGGTTCTGGAAGGGGACCTTTAAGGCGGTGGCCACCCCCAGACCGGAGAGCATCATCGTGGCCAGCATCACGGCCAGGAGGAGAGTGATCAAGTGAGTTCTTTCTTTCTCTCTCTTTACACTTTGTGCGTTACTGATGCTTACTTTTCGTATAGTAGTTGATATTGGTGAACACAGAGATATTGTAAATATGATGTTATTAGTTTTTGTCTGTTGGCTGTTGCTTAATCGCTCACCATGAGGACAGGTGGTTGGATGCTTACACAGAACAGCAGATCTGTCCAACATCATACTGATTGAGGTTTTTATTTTTTATTTCCATGGTTCTTTTCGCGCTTAAAAACATTTTCTGAGCATAATATTATGCTGCATGCAGATTGCATACTGCTTGTTTATTTGACATGTAAAAGAGCGGAGCACGTCACTCAAAGGGAGACACACACACAGCAGGCATGAAATAATATAGGCTTCAGTAATTGTCACCCTTTAAAGGTTACGTATGCTAGATAGCTTCATTGTGCCTCTAATGTCAGACGTGTCCCTTTCAGTGCCATGGCCGCATGCCACCGTCTGTGTGCCCATGTTGTCATGTTGTCCTGCCCGTTGTCATCTCCGCAAAGGTTACCCGCTGTATGATCAGCTCTCAGAGTTGGCAGGGAAGGAGGGTTAAAAAGGAGGAGTAATGTGCCCTCCTTCACCCCGATCACTTCTTTCCCCTTCTATCCCTACGCCGCTCCCTTCCCTTCAATCAGCCCACATCCCTCCGGGTTGGACAACCTGTCTGCATCCCTTATCGTGTCGGCCCCGTCTGTCTGACGCGGGTTGTGTTAAACATCAGCAGCAGTGGATGTGGCCCTAACTCACAGGAACACACACTGTCTTTGCCAGCTCTGAATGCAACAGAACAGAAGCCATGACTACACAGTCATGTGGGTTTTTGCTCGGATGACCTTTTATAATGATCGTGTTTGGGCATTCACTGTCAGCTCACTCTTACGTGAAATTAGCAGTGAGGATTCAAATGATTCATTTCGCCGGCATGGGTAGGGCAACCAAACGCTGCACCATGGAATATGTCAGAAATGAAAAGTGTGCTTCGTACAGTAAGCCAACACATGGCGTGGTCATGGGTTATTATTTGTGTCTACAAATACCACCCACACAGACTCAGTCACTTGATCAAATCCAGTTCATTGCTTCGGCATAACAACTGCTTGTCCTTCAGTAGAAAAAAAAAGGAGAGGGGACATGAAGGGACTTAGTTCTATTTCAGGACACACAAAGAATGGAACAATGTCCTACTCCTGCCTTTCAAGAGAACAGTATATATCGGGGGTGAGCAGAGATCTTAAACATAGAGGAATCTGTCTCTTCTGTTTTAGCTGTTCCATAAAGCACATCCTCCAGCGTCTCTTTCTCTCTCTCTCGCTCTCTCTCTCTCTCTCTCTCTCTCTCTCTCTCTCTCTCTCTCTCTCTCTCTCTCTCTCTCTCTCTCTATCTATCTCTCTCTCTCTCGCTCTCTCGCTCTCTCTCTCTCTCTCTCTCTCTCTCTCTCTCTCTCTCTCTCTCGCTCTGACATTGACGTTGATGGGTGCATCATGGGGAGATGACAGCCACATTTCCAACACAACAAATGTTGCTAATTCGCCCGACCAGCTCCGGCTGTGAAGAAGCCAACACTTCATTTCCATCATCCTCGGTCTCTCCCCCCCCCCACCCCCCTTCCCGGTTGATCACTGGCAGAGCGAAATGGGGCGATGTGCTCAACACAAATGTGATGGCACAGTAAAAAAAAAAAAGTAAATAACAATGCTCACAACACCCAGAGAATGTAGAGGAGCATCGTCCCCCCACCCCCCCCCCCCCCCCATTCCTCCTGCAGTGTTGTGTTGATTTAGCCTCACACTCCGGTTGTAACTCGGGAATGCTTAGTCCATCAGAACACATGGCCCCAGGCCTATGCCTTCTCTTTCTCTTTCTCTCTCTCTCTTTCTCAGTTTCTCTCTCTCCCGTGCTTCTCTGTCTCTCTCTGTCTCTCTGTCTCTCTCTCTCTCTCTCTCTCTCTCTCTCTCTCTCTCTCTCTCTCTCTCTCTCTCTCTAAGAGAAACATCATTATTCACTGTGGATAACTGAGGGGCTGATGAACAATCCTAATAAATGCCAGGGCAATGTAGAACAGCGAGAGAGGGGAAAAGAGGCGGGAGAGAGAGATGTTTCATGTCTAATCAGCATCTCTTACTCCTTCTTTTTTATTGTCCTTTTTTTCCCTTTTGTGTAGGGGGGGTCTTTTCATTCTCCAAACGTTACTGGGGCTTGAGAGTCACAGAGGAGTAATTAGAGAGGGTCACTCCCTCTCTCCTCCTCTCTCTCCTCCCCCTCTTATTCTTTTCACCCCCGGGCAGAGGAAGGGATGAGTTCACTGGCTCTACAGCTGGAGGGGCTTGCCCAAAGCCATTATAGCCCTGCAAGCTGTTTTGTTCACGGGGCGCTCTTCATTAAAAATGCAGGCCAGTTCAGTCGGGGGGTGCAAGAGATTTGAGCTGTCATGGTTTATGTGTGTGTGTGTGTGTGTGTGTGTGTGTGTGTCTGTGTGTGTGTGTGTCTGTGTGTGTGTGCGTGTGTGTGTGTGTGTGTGTGTATGTGTGTGTGTCTGTGTGTGTGTGTGTGTGTCTGTGTGTCTGTGTGTCTGTGTGTGTGTGTGTGTGTGTGTGTGTGTGAGTGTGTACTGTATGTTTGTGTGTGTGTTTGCGGGTGCTAATGTGAGGACATGTCCAGCTATGAGCCAGATGGCAGGCAGGAGAGAGTGCGTAGCAGGGGTGGGCGCGGGGGTCGGATTAGCCTCTTACCTAAGCAGATGCTGGTTTAACGGGGAAGAGAGTAAAGGGATTGAGGGGACTTGTATCATCAGACATAGACACGGAGAATACACTTTCTAGCACATACTGTAAAGACCCAAAGTAGCAGTCAATGAACGGGGGAATCAAGTCTCTCACAGACAAAACGTAAAACAAACAAGAGTGGTAAGCTATTCCTGTGGGATGGGGCAGTTCTCTCTGGAATGACTCTGATGACTCAGTGATAGATGTGAGGCTTATGCTGGAGTGTACAGTACTAGCACTGCCCTGCCCCCCCCCCCTCTCTTTCTCTCTCCCTCTCTCCCTCTCTCTCTCCCTCTCTCTGTCTCTCCTGAGTATCGGTGAGTATCGGTTAGTGAGGCAGTGTATTCTGTTTCATTTCACAGCTGGTTTAATCATTCCCTGTTTGTGCTAACAGTCATTCCATTACCCGAGCTCTTATAAGATGAAGCTTGCTCAGGCATGTTGTCTCAGATGATGCAGTCTCTGAGCAGGTACTGAGAAACACAACCACTTTTATGTCCAGAGTGGATTTGATTTCATATTGATTTTCACAGAAGAATCAAAGGATATACAGCACCTGTACAGCATCTCCTCCTGACACACTATACAGAGTAAGGTTGCAGGTGGATTTGGAATATCACACCACACTTCTGGTGTTTTGGTGTTTTGAAGAGCGAATGAAGAAGACGGTATAGACATCTAGTGAGACAGACCGGAGGACTGGCAGCTTGTACAATCCAATTAACAGCAGTGTGAACTTGAAAAATATCCAACTTCAGTTTGCCTCCAGGGCCTCTCCTTTTTTTATTTTTTATTTTATTTATTGTGATAGAGATAGTAGAGATTTGACAGGAAGGATGGGTGAGAGAGTGAAGGGATGACGTGCCGGATATGTCCGCGGCCGGAATCGAACCGGGAACCCTGCGGTTACGTGGTCAACGCTTAGTCCGCTACACCACCTAAGCGCCCCTCCAGGGCCTCTCCTTGCTATATATATGCCATTTAGTTGACGCTTTTATCCAAAGCGACTTACATTGATTGCATACATTTTTCAGTATATATGGTCCCAGCAGGAGTCGAACCCACAACCCAAGTGTTGTTAGCACCACAGAGGACCAGAGTATAGACCCATTATGATCAGAAGAGAATGTATGCTATTGCTGGCTACCTTAGTGTCCTACCATGGTTTGACCCCGTGAAAGTAGATTACATAGTCATTTGAGTAGATGTTATAATACTGTGATCACACATGCAAGTTTGGTTTCTATACTGAGTGATTGGGAACAACCCTGGGTCATTGACGAGGCCAGGTTTTAGGATTCTGGTTTAACGACGCCTATCATATGCACCTTATGGGTAAAGTCAAAGTCGGTTGGTTTCAGTAATCTGTAAACTCCATTTCAAGCCACATTTAGGGACATAATGGTAGGAACCAAATGTGGTTATCATCTGTGGAAGCTCTCCTTCCATAAGCTGACACTGTGTTTTTATAACCACTTCCTGTTCCTGGATCGTACCATTCCATGCCGTATCATTCCAGTCCCCTAATTCCAGACTGAGTTATGTGAAGTCTTATGTATATGTGACAGCAGCTGGTGAAAGCGGGAACAAGTCGGCAACCAATCAAAATGTTGACTTTTATTCAGAAATTCTTTTGAAAAACGTTGGTGAAAATCAGTGACACACTCGCTTGGATTCGGTGCAGTAATCCCCACTACTCTACACTTACTAGGTAGTAGTGGGGATTACTCACCGATTCCATTGCATTGCAATATTTTGGCTTGACTACTGAGTGTGTCATTGATTTTCAACAACATTTATTAAAAAAGAATTATTTACAACATTAATTTACATCAGAATAAAAGTGCAAACATATGGTCGGTTGCCGGTTTCAACAGCTGCTGTCACATATATCCACTCATTCACCCTATGTGACTGTCCTAAACCTAGATGGAACCCTGCACAATCTTATTTGGATCGTAACCACTCCGCCTCTGTGTCCCCACAACCCAGTCGGAGTTGTGTGGACTGTTTCATGAGGGACATGCTGTTGCGTGGTTTTTCTCTCCAGCTCAGATGACTCAGAGGCTACTGTGGCTGTAAGCCCCTCTGGCTAAGGCTGCTACAGAGCTGCCATCACAGGACTGTAGAGCGCCTGATATGCTGGACCCTAGGGGGCCCAGAACGGTAATTCCTCCATAATCTAACAGCAGCAGCAGCAGCAGAAACATTTCAGACGATGAGAGGAGAGAGAGGGTGAGAGAGAGAGAGAGAGAGAGAGGGTGAGAGAGAGAGAGAGAGAGAGAGAGAGAGAGAGAGAGAGAGAGAGAGAGAGAGAGATCTTAATCCCAACAAAAATATATATTTTCTGACCGTTTCACCTTAGGGAACATTTTAATTTAAATGTTTGGAAATTCGTATTGCAGAGCTATATTTGGATTGCAGTTTTGCATGAGTGCACTTGCTGCCCATAGTTGATGCTTGAGGAAATAAAATGGCCAGTGCTCGTGTTTTCCATTAAGAAACATACAGCATATATTTAATGTGTTCACAAATGTCTTTCCCCCAAAAAAGGAGTTATCAAAATGACACAGCGATTTCTTCCTGTCCCGGACTCACAAACGGTTACACCTCACAGATTCCCCCCCCCCTCGTCCCTCTACGCCAAACTGAAATTATTGGAGTGATTTATGCATTCCGTCAGTGTTGGCCAAATGTGATTTCAATGGCATACTGCTGCTCTCTGATTCAGCCCTCTCAGAATTAACGATAAACAGCACATTTCTTTTAAAGAAAAGCCAGGGGAGAGCTGTATGCGGTCAGTCAGAGCATAAAAGCTATTTGAAGCCGCATGCGACAGATGTGGTAAATGAAGAGCACTAGCTTGTCACCCAATACGTTAAAAGAACAACCCTGGAAAAAGGAGAGAGAGAGAGAGAGAGAGAGAGAGAGAGAGAGAGAGAGAGAGAGAGAGAGAGACGGGAGGGAGAGAGAGAGAGACAGGAGGGAGAGAGAGAGTCAGAGAGGCGAATCAAGCTGGACTTTTAATAAAGTGGTTTAGCCGATCAATACAGTTAATGTCAACATTATGGAGCGGAGGAGGCTGCACTGCATGGGGAAAATGAGCGTCTGGCCCCCCTAGAGAGAGGCTGGTTCAGAGTCAGACTTTACTGTCAGACAGTGTACAGTACATGCTGTGGAGAGGAGAGAGGACACTGTTTACACTGACTTAAAACCATTTTGAAAAAGTCCTTACTTCACTTGTGTATTCTAACACTCAACTTTATTACTATGCAACTTTTCAGAGAAATCTTGGCACACAGTGAAATGCTTACTGGAGAATGGACTAATAATGGATAGAAGTTGAGAGATTAGGTGAATCAGCCTTTTTGTCCTTAACTGATATTGCATTGAATGGAAGGTAGTTTATCTTACTGACAGTAAAAAATGACCTCTTCCTTTAAGCCATTCATTACAGCTGATAGTGCTCTGCCAAGGAGGGGGATGCTTGGTCATGAGATCTTTACAAACCAGAGGAATTAATCAACAACGAGGGGCTGGTTTCTGTACTATACTGATGTCAGTTTACACCATGCTCTCAAAATTAGGTGAATAGCACGAAAGGACAAAACCAAAGTAGCGGTCTCAAATAGTGCTTTCCCACTGTCCCGTTTGGCACCCCTGCTTGGCTCATAGCCTCAGTGTTCCCATCTCCAAGAACGGCCCAGGTATTGGAACCAGCACACTGCTCCCTATCCTCCACAGAAACAATCCACACCACCACACACCACAATCCACCGTTGCGAAAGGGGATTGGTTGGGATTAAGAAACCCACCTAAACCCAAACAGATGCAGAGTGCCAATAATTCAGCATCATTTCCCCGGGCTTTGTCACAACCAAAATCTGAGGCAGTTTTTTTTTTTTTTTATGGTTGTCAAACTGTCATTCCAGAACTATTTGCATCGATCCTCCATTTGTAAAAAGAAGAAACCCTCACTTTCACTTGTATGAGCCTGAATTAACATGATAAAGTGGGGCAGGTCTCAAATGAAGGTGCAGTGAAAAAGTCATAATCGTAATAAGATCTGCGTTGCTTTGGGCGGAAAGAGAGATGGTTATTGCTACATCCAACTGGAACTTGCCACGAGGTAGCACAATCACTCATAAAGACTCTGCAGTGAAATGACTCCCAGCCAAAGATTGCACAGAGATGCAAGCCTTATTAAATATGCATCCAACAGAGCTGAGGTGGCATATTGGAAAATATGAAAATCCCACATAATAAGCTGACAACGTATCTCCCCGGTGGTAGATTCAAATCTGGGAGAGAGGCGTATAAAAAAAGCAAGTGTTTGCTGTACAACAGGTTCAAACACCGACAAGAGAGGCAGACAGGCTGTGCTTTCATAACATATAGGCTCTCAATGTTTTGTCTGAGGTTATTGTCTGTTGTCATCTTGCCAGCAGGGGACCTTGCCGATTTCTTTTCTTGCCATGCACGCTACAGCAGCAGACTGCTGGACCCCCTAAAGCAATCGGAGGCTGTTATTAAAATGCAAACTTATTAAAGTCAGACCCTCATCACTTAAATTAAATAATTTCAAGCCTGACTGGCTTCCACATCCAGGCCTCCTCCTTCATTTTTCATTTTCGTCTCTTGCCCATCCTCATTAGAGAAGACGATCTGCCATTCATGTGAAATTGGCCGCCATTTGCATTCATGATGCGGGGGTATGGGGTGAGGACTCTTTCAGTGCCGTCGCCGCACAACACAATCAGAGATGAGGTGAGGTGGAATTAATTGCCTCCCAGTCGCACTTCCCATCATCCTCCTCCTCATTCTCACCTCTGCGATCATTGCTTGACACGGAATGTCACAGTCAGAAACAACAAGGAGCAGTTTTTCAGACTGAAATCTATTCCACGGCTTCTGAGCAAAGCTAAAGTCGGCCACTGGCGAAAACATTCTGTATGTGGGTCTATATTTAATTGAAAAAAAACCTCATAAGATTGTGTTAGATAAACGCTTTGTATTACTGCCCTAAATTTGGATTTCCTTATGTTTCTTTTCTAGAACATACTGTAGTAACAACAGTAGGCTCTAGGCCGCCGATAAGAGAGACACATGAATTAAAATGACACGCAACATATGCCTCCGCAATTTGTTTTACATCAAGGCTTTGTACAATGATCCGAATAAGCAGCCCCTATATCTCTCCCTGTGACCACAGTCTCTGAGGCTTTCTCAAGAGGCATTTTTCAACAGCTCTACAGCTGCTTTGTTAGGTTTAAAACACGTCACCACATGCGCGGTTATATATGAAGACAAGTAGGATCTCAGAGACTTGCCGTAATAATGAATCAAAGGTAAATGAAACGAGGAAACACAAAAAGGCTGAACTAGTTAAGCTTTAGAGAATGTTGTCCTATGGCGAATGGATAAGGGAGAATAGGGAAGCTGAGATTCGAGGAAGAGCTCATTCTACAAAGATACATCTTACATGGTGATGCATAGCATGAGCATTATTGTGACTGACATTCCAGTAGCCGGAAGATCCAGTTGAGTCCTGATTAGGAAAATAGAGCTGACAGGTTTACTGCCTGTACAGGCTATGGAACACACTGGGAGAAATACAGTGGAGGTATAAGAAGGTGTAATTTCAATGGCTTAATGTTGAAGATTCCAGTAGGAAGACTACATTTCCAAAGTTCGTAACGTAATCGTAATATATTTCAGGGTTTTTTTGGTGTACATTTTTTTTTATCACACTCTTTCTTAATTCATTTGAAAACTTGAAAGCCTTGAAGATAGTGTTATAATTAAACGGTTATTTTAGGGTTTCAATTAAAATGGGGCCTCTGCAGTGTCCTTGTGAAAGAGATGGAATTGCTTTGTCTCAGCACTCTCTTTGATTCTAAAGACAGTTTAAGGAAATCAAGTTGCAACAAAACCCTAGATCTGACTAAGAGGAGAGCCTCAGAATTAATGTTCTAAGCTTTGATCTGGGAACAGCGATCGGCTGGTGTCTTTGTCTCAATCTAAATGAGTTCAAAGCTCTTTCTCTCTCTCTCTCTCTCTCTCTCTCTCTCTCTCTCTCTCTCTCTCTCTCTCTCTCTCTCTCGCTTTCTCTCTCTCTCTGAAGCTGTTACATTTATTTGAACTGCACTGGTGATGTGACTTTTTCCCTTCTCTTGTCCTTTTCTGAGTAAAGCCCTGTCATACAGTACACCAGTGCAGTTCAAATAAATGTAACAGTTCCACTGCAGCATACTGTACATGTGTTTCGTTCTTTAAAAAATCCCCAAACTCTCTGTATTTATGGCTCTGAACTGCTTTCCACGGTATCTGACTGTATGTACAAGCATAATATCAAAATGGCCTCCCACTGCTTCTGTCAATACAAACACATTCCAAAACGTAATGACATCCATTCATCATTCGCTGTTAAGGAAAATTCGATGTTGGCTATGAGTTGATTACAGTTTATACTGGACCTCTCAAATTGAAATTGAAATATGTACTGAGAGTGGGGTGACCATGGCCTTTAAAGTGATGATTTGCATAAACAAAATGGGTCTTGACTGCTGGCACAGTTCTGCACCACGATGGCCAAAGGGCATTCATAATAGACTTAGATATCAATGGCAAGAAGTATCAGAGGCTAGATATACTGTAGGTCTTTTTAATAATCTGACAGTCAAAGCCCTTGAAGTACAGTAAATGCACTTTCTCCCTCAAATTGATTGAAATTCCAGTTTATTTTGATTACAAGGACTTTATTCAGTGGTTTACAGTCGATCATCACAAAATAGAACAAGAGGAGGCGAGATAGCAGCCTGGTTGATTTATAATTCCAGATTTCCTCTCTGGTCTCTTATAGGGTCTGGAGAGACATAATTATTCACTTCACTGTCCTCATGACTCATCGCTGAGCATAGCTAGACAGGTAAACACTTGCCTGTCACCAAGAGTCTGAAGACAGGATGTCAGGTTTATTGACTTAGAAAAGGGTGACACTGAGAACAAAAACAATGTGTGATATGGTTTCACATCCACACATATAACTGTCCAGACATCAGAATGGAGAGACATTATCTAACAAAGAATATCTAATAACATAACAATAAAAGAAAGCAGCCTCTGTTAGCTAACACATCTAAGAATGTCCAGTGTATTTTGATATAATGCTAGTATGGTCTCACATGATGTTTAATCACCATGACACCCAATTGCTACAAGCTAAACTAGCATATTCCATCATAACAACAATTTGTATCAGTCACAATTCGAATCATGACAAAAATTCGCCCAAGAAAAGTGAGAATAGCTACTAGGGGGAGACAAACCCATTTAAAGGGAAGTGTTAACACTTCATAAACAGAACATGACTCTTCTTCCTTCCTCAAGTCTTTCACTATGGCTCTCTCTCTCCTCCCGTCCGTCAGTGCCTCAATGACACTTCATTTCATGGTGTTGAGAAGAGCCTGGGAGAGGTGGAGATTACGGCTAGTATGTTCGAGGAGAGGAGGGCTGATCTCACTAGTGCACTTTTATGGTTGCAGTGGCCATAGCTATCCCCCTAAATCCCTGAACAGACAGTCCACTGACTGCCTGCCTGACTGACTGACTGACTGACTTACTGACTGACTGACTGACTGACTTACTGACTGACGGACTGATTGACTGACACTTCACAGCCACTGATTGAGGGGATGGAGGGCAAGGAAGCCCAAGGTTAGACTCCATCAGAATGAAGACGTTGTGGATCAGTGTCTAGAGCCGAGGCACGGCTCCGCTGCTCCCGGCGTCTCCCCTATCACTTCTCATTGAGCCGCCGCAACGTCGCCTCTTCATCACCTTCTTCTCCTATTCATTATCACCCCGCGGTGGAGACACCCCCCCCCCCCCCACCCACCCACCCTCTTAACTCCCACACTTTCATCTGCCGATCCTTCGCCCGTATGGCATGAAACAGAATGCATCATGGGATCCTCGTCTCTCTCTCTCTGTCGCTATAACTTTGATTTCCACTCCCAGTGATGCCCTTACAGGATCTCCATGATGAAAGCAGAGATTTAAGTGTATATCCATAACACATGCTCGCATCTGAAAACCTGTGGGAGTTGATTTCACTCAGAGGATCTTCATGTAATGTGGTGGGATGACAGAAAAGTGTAGTCGGGTTTTTGACACCGACTGTTTGGAGTTGAGAGGATTCTCACCTTGGGGATTATTTAGCATATACTTTATTCAATATCTTTATACATTCACCTGTCTCTCAAAGAGCTGGCAAAGAAAGGAAATGAAATATGGAATGCATGTCATTGTGCAGCTCATATTCAAGGTTGGGTTACTAAGAGCATACAGCCTACACACAGAATTTAAATGAGAGCGCCAGGCTTTCACATCCTATTGAACTCATAGTTATACATTCTGGAGGAGAGTTATCAACTTGGAAATTGACACTTAATGAGTTGAGTAGCTGGAAATTAGACCTCTGTCATAATAATGTTATACTGCTACATTACTGTATAAAATAATGAATATGATTCATACTGTTGTACTAGTCAAATGTATGGATGAGAATTGTCAAGTGCTTCTCTTATCCCATTGTAACAGGAAATGAATACATTTTGATTACAAAATGAATACATTTTATTCAAAACCAAGAGCACAGTACAGTATTTCAGACCTGGAAATTTAGATTTTTTTTCAGAACTATATTTTCTGCTGAACTACATGAAAGCCTGACTCAATGAATCATTGGATCGCATGCCAACCCCGTGCATCCTACTTAAATGTATGCGCACGGCCAGCTCCTCTATTCAGACCGAATATGTATGACTGAATTATGCAGTGCATGTGGAATCCACCTTTGACAGCGTTGGGGGGATTATCTTCTAATTTGGTTTAAACCACGTCTTAGACGACTCTTTAACTCAGCCAATCACCGAACGTCATGTGGCTTTGATTTGATTTTAATTAGTCTTTTAATAACAGTATAATACCGTGTTCTCTCTAGGTTTTAACACAAACACAACAGAAAATCAATACAAGGCCGCTGGCCTGGTGTGTTGCTGTTGCTGTTGTTGTTCATCTAGTTCACTGTGTATTGAACAGAACAGTTTAAGACCTCAGATCCCCAGATGTCTTTCTAATAAATCATTTCACAACAGAAGGAAAGGCGCTGTAAACATAAACAGTAAAGCTACTACTCATCTATTAATCATTTACACTGTATTAGCTACCGCCATCACTTATTCACAAAAGACAGTTACATGGCCAACTAATCTCTCCTGGGGCCTGGGTGTCTTTACCTGCAGCACATTAAAGATAATAGAATAATTCACTTGTCCTTGAGACGGCTTCGCACATGACGCACCGAACTTCTCATTGGGCCCCAGCAAATTGAATGAACCTCCCTCACATAAAAAGCTAATGATACGCCGTATGATGGCCCACTAAATAACATGGAAGGTAGGGGAGGTGAGATGTGCCAATTTATTAGGCGTCTTGAAGACACGCCCTCCCCACTTTCTAGGAGCGAGCGGAAGGTCATTGTCTCATTGGCCAACGTTTCCCTCAGGGAGGTGATCCTTCTGTGTACTGACATCGACCTCCCTCACCTCCAACCAGCATAGACCCCCCCGCTCACCTCTAACCTGAGATGACAATGATCGAGAGAAAACCCCCTCAGGGGATACTATTCCTGAGGCATCTTGTGGGATGTCGTTGCATAATGGGAATGATTCATTATTTTTCCTCAGAGATTTAGAATGAATACCAGACCACCCTGAGAGTCTGTTTTATCACTGTTACAATACAGCAGCTCTGTGATAGCTGTTGCCTTCTTGTGCATAACATTCCATTTTGTATGT
>NC_137690.1:10066263-10126263 GCF_963989245.1 Nansenia antarctica
CATGCCTTCAGCGGCAAATCGCCCACTCCTCTTACAAGGGCCTATAAACCACAGCAACAAAGTTTGTCTTTTTTCCTCCGACACATATTTATATTCTATTCACTTTCATTATTTCATGGGGGAGGGATCTTGTGAAGTGTGTTCCGTGGCCATAAAGTAGGCTTTGTGAATAATTCACAGGGCTGTTTTGCATAGCAAAGGGTAGGGTGAGGGAAGAGTGGGAGAGGGAGAGAGAGAGAAAAAAGAGACGGAGAGAAGAGAGAGAGAGAGAGAGAAGAGAGAGAGCGAAGGAGAGAGAGCGAGAGAGAGCAATGGAGAGAGAGAGCAAAGGAGAGAGAGAGAGCGAAGGGAAGAGAGAGAGAGAAAGAGAGATGTGTTACGGAACATATACAGCACCGGTTTCCCCTCCCAACTCACTCACACCAACTAATTACAACAGAATATCCAGAATATTGTCAAGAGTGTCTCCTCTCTCTCTCTCTCCCACGCAGACACAGAGGCATCTATTGGACCATTGGGTTACATTACCTTTGAATGCTCCGGTACGAACCTGATATGTTTACTGACACAAATGTGGAACTCAAGCAGCTCATTACAGTAGAGATGTGCTGGTGGTTAGAAGTCTGAATTTGTTCCTCCTTCAGCTCTACTCTACCTGTGTCACTGGGCAGCAGACTGCTAGGTTTGAAGTTAACCACAGAATGGCTATAAGTATACTTGATGGCACATAATTGGAGGAAATAACAGGAAAGGAACGTAGGAGAAGGTGGTCCCACGCTCTCACAAAGCTGTCAAATCCGATTTTCAAATTGGTTGCGCTTTGCATGCAATAAAAAAAAATGCGGCCGAGTGTTTACTGATTTGTATGCAGCTGTAGAGACCTTTTTAATTGGTTAGTAAAAGTTTTACCCAGAAAACACTTCATATTGTAACTCTTCACTCAACCAAATGAACAGTTGTGCCCGGACTGAGTAATGTGAATATCCATTCTTTCTCTCTTTCTTTCTCTCTCTCTCTCTCTCTCTCTCTCTCTCTCTCTCTCTCTCTCTCTCTCTCTCTCTCTCTCTCTCTCTCTCTCTCTCTCTCTCTCTCAAAGAAGCTATCCCTCTCTTCGTCAAGTATCCCCAACGGTGTCCCGTTTCAAAAGAGGACAGAGACTCAATGTCTCTAAGGAGCAGATGAGAAGCGGCCCTTCTCAAGCTCTACCATCTGCCTGCTGTTGAGTTCTAAATAACTCACACAGAGAATAGGACCCCCATTGTCTTCTTATATCGACATCCCCCAGCCCACCTGCACTGTCCAAATAACTCATCTCCTTCGTGCTCCTTCTTGTTATGCACAGAAAACAGAATCCATCTCTTGGAAACCAACACTCCTTCAAGGACAGCACACTCCCGCTGTGTTTGTGTCTGTGTCCTTTTCTTGTTTTCTTGCTGAAAACATCCCTTTAACCCTCTCCTCCAATCAAGTGGGAACTCTTCCAGGCAGCTGGCTCTCAGTGTCTATAGCGTCTCTGGTGCCACAATGTGGTAATTAGAGACAGCCTGTGCCGTGATTGCGACTTGCTGCTCACCACACACATGAGCAGTAGGCCCTTAGTGATGATGTCGTCATCACAGGAAGAGCCACAAGGAAAGAAGCATCGCAAGTCACTAATTAAATCCCTCCATCCCTCTCTCCCCCCACCTCAACCTTCCCCAAAAGAATCTCCATAATCATGATTTGGGGAAAAGTGCTCGCAACTAGTGGAACGGATGTCACCCGTGAAAAAGCAAAACAACTGTTATTGTCAGATGTGAGCAATCTTGAGCTAAAAACAGTGTTGATTTTGACTTCGGTGGCGGTGGCGGTGGTGGTGGCAGCGGCGGCTGTGGTGGCGATGGTGATGTCAGGGTGTTGGCAGTATGCATCGGTAATAGCTAGGTAGTGATCAGGACTTGTATGGCACTAGTTAGGTATAAGATCCATTGTGCCTGTTTTGTTTACTGCCAACAACATCGTCTCTAAGTCCTTTGTTCTCTAATTGGAAAGGGGCTGCCGAGATGTTCAGTTGGCCAGAACTGCCCTCTCCCCTCACCCCTCTCCCCTCTTCCCCATTGGAACAGTGAACAGGCTTATAAGTCATGGCAGCTTGTCACGGTAACGGAATGTAATGTAGGAAATGGTTGAGGGGGACAGAGGCAGCCATTTTGGAGAATGTTGGTTGAGATGGCTTGAGGATTCTGTCAGTAGGGCACAACAATGTAAATGGTAAATGGATTGACTTATATAGCACCTTATTCCAAAGTGCTTTACAATAGCCTCTCATTCACACACCCATTCACACACCAATGGCGGCAAGCTACCATGCAAGGTGCCAGCCTGCTCATTGGGAGCAATTTTGGGATTCAGTGTCTTGCCCAAGGACATGTGGCCAGCCGGTGTTCGATCTGCCGACCTTGCGATCATTAGACGCCGGCACTACCTCCTGCGCCACAGCTGCCCCTAAGTCTCTTTTGAGGTGGACATTAGCATGTGACACGGTCTGGTTTAAAGGTCTGCATGCAATGTATGACACCATTTGAAAGCTTAAAGCTTACACTTTCATTATCTAGAAAAAAACAGAAAAATTACTTTGCCCTACTTGAGGACTTTTTCACCAGACCCTGTCACATATTACACAGTGAACTCTATAACATGATCCAAATAATTACATTGGACACTGTCTTATGGGAGATTCACAGCAGTAACAAACCACAGTAATGCTCTGCACATACTAGAGCAGGGCTTTGATATATAAGTTAATAACAGTGTTTCCCAAATGTCCTTCCCTTCTGTTAGTAAGACCCTCTCTCTCCCTGCCCGTTCTCAGGGAGGGGGTTCATAATGAGAGATATCATTAACAGCCCTTGTGAATACAAGCTAGATCTATCCCTGTGAATTGAATTTGGGTGCCTTGGAGAGCACACTGAGTCCAATAGAACTCTTCTCTGTGGAATACAGTGTCTCTCTGCTTCTAGTGAAGCCTTTGGGCTATGATTCATATGAATGTGTAAATGTGTTTTTTACAAGTGAAATAATCCCTGGCTAATGAAAGACACTGAAACCTCTCTTAGCTAGGGATATTTCTGTTCATTCAGCTGAATGTTGTACTAGACTCAAGTGGAAGTTCTGGTTAGTAAACTGGTTAGTAAAATATATTGGATTAATCTGAGATCTGAATCTGAAATCATGAGTTATACCCCGTAATTATACCCCGTAATTGACCATACACAGTGAAACTGTATTCAAGTTACTAACTACTGCATAATGATTTCTTTCTTTTTTCTGAGTGGGGCAGTCCCACTCATATTTTAATTTTTATTGATAGAGACAGTAGAGATGTTGACAGGAAGGATGGGTGAAAGAGAGAGAAGGGATGACAAGCAGGATATGTCCACGGCCGGAATGGAACCGGGAACCCTGCGGTTATATGATCGACGCTTAACCCACTACACCACCTTAGCACCCCTAACTACTGCATAATTTTTTACACGGTTTGAGTGTATTTATTTATTTATTTTTAAATTTGTTTTTCAGATTTTATCCCTTTTTCACCCAATTTGGTAGCCAATTGAACCCAACCTAGCATCCAATTATCCCCTGCCTATTGCGTAGGATCCGCCGCACGGCCCCGTGGCCGGCAGACCCAGAGGAGGCCGCCAGGCAGACTAGCTGACTGGCTCCTCGAGCCCAGCACCGTTATTCCGGCACCCCGGGGGCGCTGTTGCGCGACGGATCATTGTCCGGAAATATTCCTATACCGCCCTCGGGAGCGGCCGCCCAATATGCCGCTCCCTGTGTGTGCCCCGGCCATATCCGGGTCTGGCGAGCTGGGATTCGATCCCAGTCCCCGGTGGGCAGCTTGCACTAGTTTGAGTGTATTTATTAATTCACCCAAAAAGTAACCAGACTCTCGTTGAATTTAAATGGACACTAAAACCTAGAGAGTGTTGTTGCTGTGTACTAATGAGACATTGTGACGGGATGAGGGCTGAGGTCAGAGTGTGTGCTGTTCTCCTCAGGTATCGATCCCACCCCAGTCAGACATGTCAGACCACCAGGGACCCGAGACAGAGACTCACATAACCGACCACTTAAGAACCAAGCCGAGGAAAGGACACATCTTATCCACCACACACAGCCCAGTTAAAGGGTTCCTACTTAACTCAGTCTGAAGCTCAATCCAATAATCTATTCTGAGAACCCGTAGGAACATCCTAAATAGTATAGATCTTTTCACTGTGTGGGATGTGGTGGAAGTAATTTGCAAATGAGTAACTAAGTAGTGGGATCAGAGGCGTTTGGTAGGATCTTGCAACATTGGGCGCTTAGCCCAGCCCACACTTCGTTGCCATGGGAGGGGGGGTGGGGGTTTGCGCTAAATCGACAGCGATGCACTAAATCGATGGGGATGCGGTAGATGCCAAC
Source organism: Nansenia antarctica (assembly GCF_963989245.1). Taxonomy (NCBI): domain Eukaryota; kingdom Metazoa; phylum Chordata; class Actinopteri; order Argentiniformes; family Microstomatidae; genus Nansenia; species Nansenia antarctica. The sequence goes on from NC_137690.1 coordinate 10,070,713, forward strand.
CTTTTAAAAATATATATATAATCAGGATCCGGAGATCCGGGGCTATTCCTAAAACATTTGAGGCTAGAGCCCTGGGTGCCCAGGACTAACAACGTCACCGCTTAGGATCCTGGATGGATACACCGTGGGGTAGTGGTGGTCTAGTCTAGTGGATAGTGAGTTGGACTTGTGATCGGAAGGTTGTGAGTTCAAATCCCGCCTGAAACCACACCACTACTAGTGTGCCCTTGAGTAAGGCACTTATCCCTCAGTTACTCCAGGGGGAATGTCCCTGTAATTCGTAATTGTAAATCGCTTTGGATTAAAAGCGTCTGCTAAATGGCAAAAAAAAAAAAAAGTATACACAGTCATATTAAAATGTACATGTTGTGTGTCAAGAGCCTTGTTGCCGCCTAAGCTAAGACAGGACTGTTTGACCCCCACAGCAGAAAAGGTAGCCTCAAAGAGAGTGTTTATAGCCCGGCATTTCTTTAGGAGATATAACTGTTCATACAGTACATTTATCACACTCATAGTAATGCATCCGCCCTGTACTGACCTTTGTTTAGTGTGCACCCCAGCACACTTCTTGGGTAAACATTGCCGTAAGCCAAAGGCAAAGGTCTGAGAGAATCAGCTAACTTGTTCTATTTGGACGGAAGTGATTGCGGGAGAGAGGGGAGAGGACTGCTTTAATTTGATTGATGTGTGGTTCACGGAGCGGTGGACTTTGTTGTAATTACTCTTTGTGCTCGCCGTGATAAGGAAATTAATCAAGCCATTATGTTGCTCCATTTTATCATCAGGCTGAAATAATTGAATAAACCAACCTCACTTGTCTTGAAAGTCACTTCGGCTCCCGCTCCACTGCCACCCCGTTAAAGGTGTGAAATGCTACTGCATCGATGTGGCTGATAGTTAGGCAAGCATGTAGGATTCATTACAAACAGGAACCAAGAACCATACTCGGCTACTAATCTGCCGTTTCTAAAATCATCCGGGTCAATGTTAGTGTAAATTGAGCAAGGACATGGCAGTAACATCAACTTTTCCTAGCACAGAATACGACTGCTGTAATGTACACTATGACATTTCTTAACTGAAGACATTTTTATAAATACACAGAACAGCCTATTGTACAGTGTACAGTAATTGATCCTGCAGCCATGGCCTTCAAGCATGAACGTGAAACAAAGCAGGAGCCCATTCCCTTCCCTGGGTAATGATATCTAAATCTACAGTACAGTCAAATCCTTCATAGTGAAGGTGGAGCTGACGGTGAGAAGAGACTCAGAGAGACAGGAGATAGCCCACAGCCAATGATCCTACTAATTGTGCCTGAACAACCATTAAATCCTTGATGTCCCCTTCCATCACCCTGCCTTCTGCAACACAGGGGAAGTGGGGTGGCCAATTGTAGCTCGCCTCAGCTGCCTAAAAGGATTTGCATCTATCTCTGCAATTCACTCTGGCAGCATGCAGGACTGTCACTGGAAATCAATTACATAAGCTATTACAATCATTTGGGATTTTCCGTGAAAAATCATATTTGCTGGAGAGGGAATGTGTGATTTTTTTTTATTTCCCTAAAACAATGAAATAGCACTTTAACTGGAACAGACCTAATGTTCCACTAGCACACAGTCATGGCAGTCTTGGACGGATCTTAACAAACAGTCAGTGAAACAGTCAGTGAATTCCCACTTAGACGTCGTCACAGTGTCACAGAAAATACAAAACGGAAACATGTCACATTGAGGTATACTGTATGATAAATAATGTATCCAGGGCTTAAACTGAACTTTTAAAAATACCTCTTCACTTTGCTCCAGCCGTGAGCACGGAAGGTATCCACGTGCTCTCATCCGTATCCAGAATCTAGTGCTGCCACAACATCCCACTTAAGTGTCTTGTCGTTTGGGATGCCTATGTGCTTTGCGTGCGTCCAGTATCCAGTGCTTGATGGATCTTGGTGTGTGTGTGTGTGTGTGTGTGTGTGTGCATGTGTAGGCTAAGTAATTATCACTGCCATACCTCTACCATACCTTTCTTTAAGTCCAGAGTGCTAGAGTCCAATGTATTACGATGATTAATCTAATCGTTATCTAGAACACTCTCTGGGTGATAATGATGTTGTCCTTAACTAGAATATGAAACTCGGACAAGCAATATCAGTGTAATTTAAAACCAAGTGCCCTGGGAATCTCCTCTCTATTTGGTGGGTAATTGTGGTACTAGATCATCTCTTTTCTCATTGCTAATTATCCTTACTTATCATGGCTCCTATTAGAATCATTATCAATGGTTCCTGGTGGCTTTGACTGGGGTAATGAAAAGCGTATTAGCCTTCCTGAACTGCAAGGATTGGCTTGGGAATGCTTAAATCACCCATGGCAACAGGGAGAAGAAATGCCCAGCACAGAGGTACGCACCAGAACGCTCTTCTACTTCTTCTTCTTGTCATTGCCTCTGTAGTTGCAGAGTAGCTCGGGGACAATCAACTCCTTCCTCCTCGGTTATCATTAACGACTGCAGTAGAGTGATGTGTTTATATGAGCCCATGTTCGTCCAATAGCTCCACCAAGCACACTGATTGTGCTCTGATCTAGCAACCCACAATGTTGTGTATTTAGGATGAATTGCCACCGAACCGTGTTTGCCTTCTCTGTCAATGCACTACCCTGTAGTATGCTATAGCCTACTGTACATGTGTGTTCGTTGGATGTATAACATGTAATGGATTCGCATCTTCATATTTTGCACCTGACTAGTTCTGCATGTTTTCAATTCATTGATGGTGCACCTTTTTATTTTTTTCCGTTTGTGGTTTGGGGGACGAGCTCTATTGATCTTTCCACATGATGTCCTCCTGGGGGCCTGGTTGCTATTCACATAATCGATTAGCCACGGGTCTTCTTGGTAGGATGTATCTTGTAGATAGTGTGTGTGTGTGTGTGTGTGTGTGTGTGTGTGTGTGTGTGTGTGTGTGTGACGGTGTGTGTGTGTGTGTGTGTGTGTGTGTGTGTGTGTGTGTGTGTGTGTGTGTGTGCGTGCGTGCGTGTGTGTGTGTGTGTGTGTGCTTATGCTTGTCGTGTGCACGTGTGTGTCTGTGTTTGTATGTAGCTGGTATTGACAAATGAACAACACAAGATTGAGATAAACAGCAAAAACAGGATGAAGAATGCTTGCAATTTTTGCAATTGTGCTTTGTCTTGGAACACACACATTTCAACAGTACAAATGGAAAAACACACAGAAACCTAGGGGAAATCAAACTTAAACAAAAAAGCTCCTTCGTACCTTGAAAGAACATAGTCAGTCACAGCAGGGCATCTGCAAGATGAAGGGTGAGGAACTAAGACTGTTTCAGAATCCCTTTCTTTATTCTGTCTCCAGTCTCCCCATGCACTCCATTCCAGTACCATTTCCCTAGACAGTCCGCCCCAAATGAAATGCAAATCACCTGACGTTTTTTCCGGGTTTTTTTCGTTTCACATTTTTAAGTAAACACTCCATTTGAACATGTACAGATGGATGAAAATATAGAGAACAGGAGGCAATTATGTCAGCTTTCAGATGAATGCAAATCTCCAATTAGATCGTATTACATTTTCCATACAGTCATTAGAGATGCAGGGTTTTATATTTGGTTGTGCTGTGTTAAAGGAGACACAGTGTTACCTGCTGCTCCATGTTTCCTGCACACCTGTCGGGCTGTGGGTTGTCTGTGTGGGGTGTCTGTGGGCTGTCAGTGGCCTGTCTGTGGGCTGTCTGTGGGTCTTTCTGTGAACTTGTGTTGTGAGCTTGAGAGCTCCGTCAACAGAAGCTACATTTCCCACTGGCAGCTGGCGGATTACTGCTCACAGCCCTCTTCAAATATTGTAGCAGTTCATCTCAATCTAACAATACAAATGGTCTGTGGACAATGAAATTGAACACAAACTATGATAATCCTCCTGAGGTTGGGGCAGTCAATGATGTTTTATGAATTGCAGCTGCAGTGAAGTTGAATGCAGTAGATGAGCAGATGGGAATTAGTAAATGTAAACAGTTTGGACGCTTCTTTTTACTAAAAATGTTCATTGGCTGGGCCTTTTGTATTACACCGCAATACATATTTAATTGACAGACACATACACAGCACAGCACACACGCGCACGCACACACACACACACACACACACACACACACACACACACACACACACACACTCCCTCATACTTGGGGAGTGCGCTGAGGTGAACATCAGACCCCTTTTATTTTTAAGGTTATTTTTTACTGAGTGGGACAATCCCACTCATATTTTTAATTGTATTGGATAGAGATAGTGAAGATAGACAGGAAAGTAGGGTCGAAGAGGGCACGTCAGCAGGGCGTGGGCCGGATTCGAACCCATGCCGACATATATATGTGCACTGTAGACCGCGGTGCTAGACAACTGGACCACCCCAGGCCACATCCGACCCCCTTTTTGAAGAATCCACTCTTGGTGTTTGTTGTGCAGACTCAGGCCATCTGTCACTAGTTGCGCCACCGTCACATGATACAGGACAGCAGCAGCATATGACAGCGCAGTGGAGGCCCACGCCAGCAGGCATGACTCACACTGATAAACACAACAACAAGCGCCAGTCCCAGTCTGGTGGATGTGATGCTGTCCCTTTTTCATCCAGCTAAAGTATTCCACAACAGCAGATGAGACAAACAATTATATGTGATCAGAGGGACAGGGTGTCAGGACTTCAAGGAGAGAAGAGGGTTCACCTTCTGATGTCCATCGCTGTCTGACCCACATATTATTAGGCCATTCTCATAAAACCTACATGATTTTCAACTTCCTCTTTGTGTGTATTATTATTATTATTATTATTATTATTGATCTAGAAATACATTTTGTTTAGTTTAAACAAGTGAATACTGTCAAGATAGTTACTTTAGTTTAGTTCACTTAAAACATGGCATCTCTATCATAGAGACTCTATGACATAGGAATGTTTACAATACTTCCAGTGTACAATGCAGTAGTTTCCCTGCAGTTCAGTTGACTGTCTCAAGGTAAACAGATTCAGTTCTTACCGGATTTCTGAGGATTACTGGCTACTTAATTCCTCTTCATCAAGTACTTTAATTTTTACAAGCACTTAATCCTCTCAATGTGTTGCTGTTCTCTCAAAGATTTTGTCAGTGTGTGCTTTGAAAGTACCATGGAACAACACAACATGCTGAGCAGCCACTGGTTATGGATTACTATTACAAAGGGATTTTCACATGCTCTGAAACCTACTGTAGGCACTAGGCAGGGGTTGTGGGAGGGGGGGGGGGGAGGTGGGTGGGTGTTGACAGTTACAAGCAGGCTGTGATAAATCCAGGTGCTTATTGCTTTGAAAGTTTCTCCCATAAATTGCGGGCGCCGGATCAAGGGAAAGTACATCCGTGATGGTGAAATCGATTTCATTTAGAACTCTCATCAGAGCCTGCTTCCAGGCTGACAGAGAATAACAAAGAACCCGTGGAGAGGGGCTGGTAACGGGGGTTCTACGGGGGTTCTGTACCCACCTCCTCCACAGCTCTTTTATCAGGGACACGCAGGGACACGCAGGGACACGTAGGGGACGGTTAACAACAGAACAATATAAACAGTTCGCTTTTATGTTCTTTTATGTTCTACGTGTTTTAGTGTTGATTGTGGTTTTCTTTCAGTTCTTTGCAGGGAGTTTTTTTTTTTTTTTGCCATCTTAGCAAACAAACACCAATATACTGTATCAGGGAACAATCCAAAAACAAATGAATGAACTTTTTCTCCCAACGGAATAAAATAAATAGAACCAAATCAAATAACCCCAGCAGAATGTTCAAACATTCCTTCCCTATCAGTCGTATTTTTCATCATCCCAGCCAGTGCTGTCTTCATTTCTCCACATCACCATTAGAATGCTAAAAGGCTGTGTTGCAGCACCTGATCTGCAGTTTTACATAGTTAGTTTGACACTGCCAGCCCGGTGGTAATGCAGAGGTGGGAGAGAGAGAGAGAGAGAGAGAGAGAGAGAGAGAGAGAGAGAGAGAGAGAGAGAGAGAGAGAGAGAGAGAGAGAGAGAGAGAGGAAGAGAGGAAGAGAGGGAGGGAGAGAGAGAGAGAGAGAGAGAGAGAGAGAGGGAGAGAGAGAGAGAGAGAGAGAGAGAGAGAGAGAGAGAGAGAGAGAGGGGGGGGGGAGAGGGAGAGGGAGGAAGAGAGGGAGGCATCTCACTGTGCCTTTTGCCAGGGGAAGAAGAGGGGGAGGCAATCAAGGTCTAATCTCTGGGCCTGATTATCTTCTCATTACAATCAGACGGAGACACTTGAGGAAGAAGAGGATGTGTAATTATGCTCAAATCTCCCGTGATTAAAACAAAGAATAATAAGCAGGGGCAGAGCAGACTGCACGTCTAATCAGGCAGTTTATTTAGTAATTCATTCTAATGCTGCCGCTGCTCTCGTTCACCAACCTGGTCTGATGTAGACTGCAGAGTGAGGAAACATACATTACAGTGTTCTCATCATTAATTTTCACGATGACCCTATGTAATTAGATCACATGGATTTACTGTTAATATGATGTGTTAAATTAATTCATAACGGGTGCTGTTTTTTCCCAATGCTTCAGGGGTGAATTCAGTGGTAACTGGGAGTAATGCATACTGATGTTGAAGATTATGAACGTTCTATTGTTTCTACTTTGGGATCTGATGATTGATATTCTATATTTAAACATATTTCTCAGTGGAAGGACACACTAAAGGAGAGCTCAACTGTTCAACTGGAGAAAGCCTCCCATTGCTACGTCTGCCAACTTCTAGATGCAGAAATGATTTCAGAAAATGTCATGGCAACTGAAGCATCTAAATAACTGTATATAAATTGACAGCTCATTTGAATGGTGAATGGCTGACCCCTGGTTTTACTGAGGTCAGGTTTGGGAAGAAATAGATAGGAGAAATGTTTTCTGTGGCTTGAAGGAGAAAAGCATCCCCATGCTGTCTGAATCTGGCTCAGGACGCATCAATGCATTTCAATCAATATCATAGTTAACAGTATGCTTCCCAAAAGTATTTCAATGGACTGTGTTTTCCATAGTCAAGACCAGACAACAACACAGTAGACATAAAAAGAGAAGAAAAGAAGAAGAAAATAAACTACTTTATTTAAACTACTATAATAAAATGACTTTTTTGTTCCTCCTCACAGCACAGAGACATCAACCGGCCTGGCACTCGAAGCTGATGAGAGGAAAGTGGAAGCAGCAGACACAAGAGTGGTGGACACCGCTGAGAGATACGGGTGCATCAGAGACAAGGGACGCAAACATGGCAGCCATCGCCGAAGGCGCAGGTGAGCAGCTCTCTCGCGCTTCCCAAATGATAGGCTGAAAAGGAACTAGAACAGTCTCGGTGGTGGTGGTGGTGGTGGTGGTGGTGGTGATGGTGATGGTGATGGTGGTGGTGGTGGTGGTGGTGGTGGTGGTGGTGGAGGTGGTGGTGATGGTGATGGTGGTGGTGATGGTGGTGGTGGGGCGGTTAAACATTCTAGTCACTTGAATATCACCATTTCAAACGATAAACAGTCAATGTTTTTTTTATGTGAACGCTCTTTATACATCATACAGTTTGAGAATTCAAGACTTATATGAAAATATTTTCCATTACTTTTCCCATGGTGTGTTAAGGATGACTCATCTATGTAAAGTTACTTTGGTGTTGCCATTTGAGCTGATTTTGCTACCAATACATAGAGACCACCTTGGGGGCTTCACTCCCACTGTGAAAACAGAGGTAATGTCAACATTCTGCTGAGGCAGACGTAAACAGTCTTATCAACCGCAGCACAGTGTAAAAACAGTGTTATGAAGAAATCGGAGCCCAGTGTCAGTCAGCACCCCCTTTCATGAATACCGTACCCCCAACCCTTTACTTCGCCTCACACTCCCGAAAATAGAATCTTTTCTCTGTAATTCTGAGGTGAGAAAATCAATTTCAAACTGCATAATTCCGTCGACACCTTCAAAGCCTGCGCGGTGACACAGCGGGAAAGCGGACGAAGATATGTAAAACACGAGAGAAGCGGCGTCTTAAGTGTTACCAGGATCAGACGCGGTTTTCATGTCTGGTTGGTTGAGCTTTAAAGAACAGCTGCTGCTCTTTGGTTCTGAGCTCAACTGAGAGAGAGCAAAGGGGGGTGCAAACACAGACGCGCGGCTCGTGTCCCGCCGAAAGATTATTTTCACACATCACTCAATCTCCAGAAAAGCATCCTGATAAAATGTTTTTCTTCAAATGTGGCTGGCTGTGGGTACCAACTTTTTGTGGTTTATTTTGTCATCAACTGTGCTTTTGGGTTGCTGTTTAACAGCATTAAGAAGTCTACAATACAGTATAACTGCTTCTACATGTAGGTGTTTTCATTAGAAAGCTAGGTGAGCAGCCCTCGGCTCACCCCGACCCTGACTGTGCATCAGTGTCTGACAGCCAGAAGTAATGGCCATTGGCCACCATCAGACGCCTGTTTATCAAGGCGGTGGCCTCAAGGTCATGGTGCTGAGAAGAAAGGACGGGAGCTGAAACCAACCCTGACACTGAAATCATTAGTGTCCAACCACAAACACAGAGGGTATGGCGGGGTGGCAGCGGGGAATGTACTGTACAGTACAGGAAATAGCACAAGATAACTGCAAAACGATGACACTGGCTTCCCTGTGACACCTGTTATCACAGTGGCAGTTTGGGCAACCCTTACCTTTGTGACAGCTGCTGTTTCTGCAGACTTATATAACGATCCCTGCTAACACTATAGATAGAAATGTCCGAACCTGGGGGCTCTTAGGTGGCGTAGCACATTACGGTGCATACCATATCATCGCAAGGACCATGGTTTGATTCCACACTCCCTCACCTATCCTTCCTGTCAATCTTTACTGTCTCTCTCCAATAAAGAAATGTACCCACCTTATTGATTAGCTGTTGATCATCATGGCCTAAGTTGACTACACCACCGAAACCTGGAGTTGGAGAATATACAAAGCAAATGTTCTGTTATATTCCTCAATGCTACATCCGTTTTTCATTCATCATGGCGATAACCATCTCCTACTTTACTGCTTAACCACTGCACACAACACACGCACACCACACATACACTCTTAACAATCTCCTCCTCTTCCACCCAAAAAAAAAGAGCCGAATTACTGCTGAGGGGAAAAATGCAAATGTCTTTCTCCGGGGCCAGAGTGTGAGAAGTACTAATGAGTGACAAAGCTTTCCCATTACTGAGAGAGGGTACTTGGACTTGGTCTCTCTAATCAGCTCTAATGCATTTCAGCTGCTAATGCTCCAAATGCAGCCGCCAACCACCGCCATTTATTACGGTGAGACAGCAGGGTCCAATCAAACAGACAGACGTGTCGGTTCCCGGGAGGAAGCCAGGCTTAGGGCCCTATAAGTTTTGATCTGAGAGGGAGAAGACAACAGGGGAGAGAGGGAGGCACAGACTGTAGCTTGTCTGTTCACATCAGATCTACTATGATGGCTTTCTTTACTGGGTTTAGCTTTTATGTGATATCACTCATCCGCCACTGATCGTCTTGCTGCAGCATAATGTGACAGCCCGAGACACTCAGATGCTGTTAGAAAGTATTTACAACATCAAGGCACTTAAAGGGAAGTTACTGCAATTTGTTCATCATCCACCGTGCTTTGACAACAGTGATCATACATTTTCTACTGCTACGTCTATGTCCTCAAAGTGCACAGCAATCTTGTTTTTCGTCCAGCAACAAATGCTGCCGCACCTTCACCAGCGATGACGCACGGTTCATACAGCACCATGCTCCGTTCTAGGCTCTTGTTTGTGCCTCAAGAAGAAAGTACGGGAGCTGAAACCAACCCTGACACTGAAATCATTAGTGTCCAACCACAAACACAGAGGGTATGGCGGGGTGGCAGCAGGGAATGTACTGTACTAGTATGCTAGTATGACTAGTTGAAAGAGGTGTGCAAAAGAAAGAAACTGTAATGTTGATAATGACTGAGTAGTTGGATTTTTGGCGCAAGGTCTAGCAGAGACTGAGAACGTACACAGAGACTGGGAACGTACGCAGAGACTGAGAATGGACACAGAGACTGAGAACGTATACAGAGACTGAGAATGTACACAGAGACTGAGAACGTACACAGAGACTGAGAACGTACACAGAGACTGAGAACATACACAGAGACTGAGAACGTATACAGAGACTGAGAACGTACACAGAGACTGAGAACGTACACAGAGACTGAGACAAACCTTTTCCAAAAACTGATGTTTGTGGTGCTGGTGGAAAGCCAGTGGGAAGTACAGAAAGACTGTGTAAGGTAGGGAGATGAAAGGGATATGGAAAGTTAGATCTTTACCTTTTCTTTTTACTGTTTTCCCCTGCTTTTATATTCATTCTATGCATGTAGCCTATATGTTTTTATATGTGTTTTTTATTCACTTTATGTTCTTATTCCTGTTGGAAAGCACTTTGAGCTGCATTTCTTTTATGAAAGGTGCTATATAAATAAAGCTTTACTTACTTACTTACTTACTCAATGAAAAAAACTAGGTTTGTAAAGTTCATTTTCTTGCCTTTCACCAAGGTCTCAACACACTATACATCACATAAAAACTAAACACATTAACAAAACACAAATAAAAGCATCGGTACATAATAATCTTGACATGGGGAATGTAACTCAGGGATGGAGGCTATCATTAATTGTGACTCTGTTCAACTGCCTGACTGACTGAGTGTGTGTGCGTGTGTGCATGCATGCATGCGTGTGTGTGTGTGTGTGTGTGTGTGTGTGTGTGTGTGTGTGTGTGTGTGTGTGTGTGTGTGTGTGTGTGTGTGTAAGAAAGGAACAGTAGCTCATCCGTTAAGGCTTTCCGTCTCAGTGCCACCTTGTTTGACATATTTACGACAGAGCCATCAGCCATGAGTAAATGTGTCACAAGTCCAAACTAATTCCAGCCATTTAATTTAATCTCTTCCAGACAGACACCCTCTCCAATTTTCCCGATAACGCACAATTTTCTAAGGCAAAAGCTTCTAAAGACCCCTTCCTGCACATCTCTCTCTATCACTCTCCGTCTCTCAGACCCCCTGTATCTCGATCTCTATCTCTACCTGAGATGGTGATTTAATGAGTCTTTGGTGCTTCAAAGTCACCACCGTCGGCCTTAGCATCATCAGACATTTGCAGGGAGCAAACAGATTGGACCTTTCAGAAGCATTCATCCCGTGAAGCAGATGAGATGAGACCTGGCAATAGTTTCATCTCTATATATCGACACACTCAAATACTCAGGGTGGATACGCGTGGCTAACACTATGTGACGTTAGAATTATAAGGTTCTATCTCAATTTTTGTCAAAATTGAGTTTTTTACATAATCTGATCCATTAGGTGTTTATTAATGCCTGTGTGGTGTTATTTTTTTAAATGTTGACATTTTTTAGTTAGTAATTAATAAAATACAAAGGTTCCATCTCACAAAACATAATGGAATGTAAAAACTTTGACGCTCAATATCTCTGAACTACCCTAAACGGAGATAGAACCTTACAATTCAAAGCTCACGACTAGGCTAGAGCAGTAGAGAGTGAGACAGCGACAGAGAAAGAGAGAGAGACAGGGAGAGAGAGACAGAGAGAGAGAGAGAGAGAGAGAGAGAGAGAGAGAGAGAGAGAGAGAGAGAGAGAGAGAGAGAGAGAGAGAGAGAGAGAGAGAGAGAGAGAGAGAGAGAGAGAGAGGGAGGGACTGGACAGGGACAGGAGAGGAAGGTGAGAAAGCGGGTAAGAATGCCCTTGGCATGACTTTGAAGGTCCATGCTAGCCAGTTTTGCTTCTTGGCTTTTCTTGAATAAAATACTCGATGAACAGACGCACCGAGTGGTGACGTCATTCACTGAGCTATATGGGAAAGTAACACCGAATATAGTGAGGAGGAATTCTCTATAAAATGTGTGATGGGTTGTTTGACTCAGTCGCAAAAGGTTCAGAGGGTTGTATTTGACTGTAAGCGCTAATTTAACAAACAGGCTAGCCATGTCACACTGTCAGAGCTCTGTAGCTCTATCAAATGTCATATGTCACATGGGAAATAGTTTAAGAAAGAGCGAAGATAGAAAAATAGAATATATTGCCCTAAAAAACACATCATTTGACCTTCTGACATGAATCATTGTGCAATAACATTGTGCAGCACCAGGATGTCAAAATATCAGCTAAAACACTTCAAAATGACTAATGTGGGCCTTGAAGGCCCTAGTCTAATGCAAATGTGCAGAAATGCAGTGCACATATTCCAGGTCTAAATCGGAGCTACTCCCTGAGCTAATTACTGTGAACTTGGCTGAGGGCACTGGCAGTTGTACAACTGCAATACACCACTGTCTCCTGCCTGCTCTGATAATGAGCTGCTGGTCTGGACTGCTGAGAAGTGCTGGGGCTAGCTAACTGTGAGTCTTTTATCAGTTGGACTGGTTCACTCACTCTCAGTGTGTAACGATTCAACTCTTGTCAGAGGGACAGTTGGCAGAGAGATAATCTGGATTATATGCTTTGTTACGGAAGCATGGTTCATTGTAATAGGGTTATTGTTGTATTTAGGGTATGTGATGCCAACAGAGGCTCGTTGAAGCGTGGTGAGCCTCTTTTGTGTTGACACTGTAACCGTGGATACAGACAGAAGGGAGTTTTTAATGATATTGTTCTTATTATTCAGGATTTCAATTCACAATCACAATGTTGTACAGTACTAAATATTCCAGAAGTATGTTTGGATTTTTTTTTTAATAAAAAAAAAAGAACTATCAATGCATTGATTTGACAAATGAAAGGTAATCATCTGGTCAAGAATTTAATTAATTCATCATGCATTCCTCACTTGATAAATATGTAATGACCGGAAGAACAAATGTGACATACAGGTAGTTCACTGTATAAACCTTACCTTCCGTGTGGAGAGCACAGCAGTAACCCCACCTAGCAGTAACCCCAGCTCTGTCTCCTGTTGCAGCAGCTCGTTTGATGACGATGTCTCTCCACGGCCTGCAGCCAAGGGCAAGAAGAAGAGGAAATCTGAGCGAAAGAGGAAAAGGAAAAGGTCAGTTCATAAAAGGAACCCTGGAACCCCAGGGTCTATCGTTGGGAAATGTTCTAATTGTTCTCTGAACAAACTGAAAAAGAGAGAGACAGAGATAGAGACAGAGACAGAGACACATAAATCATCCGCTTCTAGAAAAGAAAAGCGGCTGCTGTTTCATAATGAGAGTATATCTGTGTGGTCACATGCTTGATGTTGATGTCTCCCTCAGGTCTCCCTCCTACAGCCTGTCACCAGTGAGGAAGAAGAAGAAGAAGAGGAAGAAGAAGAAGAAGAAGAGCTCAAAGAAAACAAGCAAACGGCACAGGTATGTCCTAGAGCTGTAGAGACAGTAGTTACGTTAATATAACATTCAAGATGTATTTCTATCTTTGTTTACAAAATGTTCTATTATTTATGCATGTTGTTTGTGTCTAAGTGAGTTCTAATTAATGTGCTTATTCGTCAGAGAAACTCTGTAAACATACACCAGTTGATACATTATGTCTCCCTTCTCCAGGTATTCCTCCAAAAAGACAAAGCACAGGTATGTGCACATTTGCTGAAAAGTTCCAAGTGAAATTCTAAAATAGTTTTTTAGCTTTACATATTGTTCAAATTGAAGTGAGAGTCCAGTCAAAACGGTATTAATGTAGCTTATCAAAATAAGTAACTGCGGTTTGATAGTGATCATTGATGTACAATAATGGCATCTATAGGCTTAAAAATGTCCTTAAGATATTGATATCTTCCACACCAATGTGGAAGCAAACTTGAATTTCAACATTATTCAATGTGTAACGTCACTTTTCACAGCTCTTCAAGCTCGAAGCATAAGAGGAAGGATGATCGAAAGCACAACAAAAGGTTTGTTAAATGGGATAAAAGTGTATCTTTCAAATGTTTTACATTCTATTGAACCCACTCCCAAAATACTTTAGGAGAACATGCTGTAGAAAAGGATTCCTTTAGATCAGTGTGTAGAGAATCTACCAGGGTAGCTACAACCACTGCTTTTATGTTCTGAAAAACACTGTGAAAAACGACTCTTAAAGAGCAAAACAGATTGAAAGAGTGACACTCAAAGAAAGAGGAAAAAACTGAAGAAAGAGAAGCCAATTTCACGCTGTGAACCTACAGTACAACATTTATAATTCGTCAGTAGTGAGACGAGCTTTGTCCTTGAATATAGAGCTTGGCTCAGCCAGTGTGACTGTAACAGAATGTCAGACCGGAGCCTTTTTCAAAACCCTCTTTTCTTTTTGTCTATCGGGACTCCTCCTTTCCTTTCTTTGCCTGATTGTGTCCACTCTCCTTTATTCTCTCCTCCTTTTCCTCTCTTGGCCCTTCTTGCCTGTTCTCCTGACTATTTCGTCCTCTAATATGAAAACAGAATTCAGAAATAGGTGATAAGGTATTGAGCACCTGGACCCAACAATAACAACAAGCTAGTACTCTACACTACTGAGGAAATATAAATAGACTCTGAGCTTATGACACATACACATTCATTGGCAGAAAGAAGCACATACACTGAACAAAAATATAAATGGGACACTTTTGCTTTTGCTAAAGATTTTCACGAGTTGAAATTAAAGGCCTAAGATTTTTTCTATGTACACAAAAGGCCTATTTCTCTCAAATTGTGTTCACAAATGTGTTTAAATCTACAGATTTAGTTAGTGAGCACTTCTCCTTTGCCGAGATAATCCATCCACCTGACAGGTGTGGCATATCCAGATGCTGATTAGACAGCATGATTATTGCACAGATATGCCTTAGGCTGGTCACAATAAAAGGCCACTCTAAAATGTGCCGTTTTATCACACAGCACAATGCCACAGATGTCGCAAGTTTTTAGGGAGCGTGCAATTGGCATGCTGACTCCAGGAATGTCCTCAGAGCTGTTGCGTGTAAATTGATTGTTCATTTCCCCACCTTAAGCCGTCTCCAAAGTCGTTTCCAATTCCAATTCCAATTCTCGGAAAACGCCTTCGGAGACGGCTTATGGTAGAGAAATCAATTCAATTCACGGGCAACAGCTCTGGTGGACCTTCCTGCCAATTGCAAGCTCCCTCAAAACTGGACTAATTTCAACTCATGAAAAATTGGAGAAAAAAGTGTTATTGCTTTTAATTTATATTGTTGTTCACTGTAGTAGTCATTGGGCAGGGTTTGTCACTGCAATGTTTTGCCACCCCCCCCCCCCCCCCCTCACTAGGGACTGGGAGACACTCATCCCCTGCTTCTCTTATTTACTTGTTTAGTTCAAGGAGTCACACGCACCGCAGACGGCGCTATCGGAGGTCCGAGTCGGAGAGTTCCGCCTGGCGTTCCTCCAGCATGGAGAGCAGGTAAAAAAAACACAGTGAGAGGAGAGGCGAGGACAGGAGAGGAGAGGAAAGCAAGCCTCTGTTTATCTTATCAGCTCCAGGCTTACAGGTCTGGTCACACCATGCCGATGACTGATAGGGCAGAGGTGACTCTCTGATCACAGGAACAGGCAGCTCTTATCGCCACTTCACAGGGAATATCTAGGAAACCAGGTCCACAGATCGATGTGCACTCAATTAAAATGATTTATTGCCATATCAGGCGCTTTCGCAATCACAGATATAGTTTGATGGATTTGGCAGATTATTGTTGAGTGTGATGACAGCTGGGGTTATAGGCTTGGTTTGTAAAGCTGCAGGACCATTAATTTATAGTTTCTCCATTTGACCAATGACTCCTCCATCAGGGTTCACATTAAGATTATACATTTTGTCTGTAGTCAACTAAATCAACAGATCAAGTTCAACACTAAATGAACAACATCATTCGTTCATTCATTCATTCATTCATTCATTCATTCATTCATTCATTCATTCATTCACTCATTCACTCATTCACTCACTCATTTCGTTACCCATTTTACCATTCATTCACAAGAGTAAAAGGGACAAAACCAAGCCCAATCTGGTTTCAAATAGAAATAATATTAAACCAGAGATGATTGCTTTTAAATCTTCCTAGATCTCTCTATTATTGGGTCTTTTCCTGGGATATTCAGCAGAGGAAATCATTACCGACATTGAACAGCGACTGGCTTTATGCCGTGCTCCACTGTATAAAGCAGACTGGTCTCCTACTCGAATCGTGTGCGTTCCCATTGTGTGTTCTGGTTTATGCTTTTAGCTACACTGGTAGTAGGTGAGCAGGGAAGGAGTGCCATATCGATGGCCGAAACGCAAAACCTCCTATCTGCAAAATGCACTTTTTTTTTGCAGACAGACCTATCATGTGCAGCCTTCCTTGTTGTCATCATTTAAAGTGAAAACCGCAAATCAGAAAATGTGCAGATAGGAGGTTTTGTGTTTCGGCCATCGATATAAGGAGCCTAGTGGGTTAGTGGGAGCATTACCACCTTGCCTTGCAACCTGCAAGTCACTGGTTCAATCTGTGCTATGGACAACAATATGTATTATATAAATATACATATTTTTTTTTTTAAATGATACATTTAGTACAGTTCTTACATAAATCACGCAAATTAGCTTAACCTCACGTAGGTTATCGTCATTTTTTGACGCATTGTCCAAAAATCTCTCTAATGCGTCAACCAGAACACGATTGGGAATGCGTACTATCATAGGTGCACCATTAGGAGACTGTGTTGAAAAAAACATGGTGTTAAAGCCATGGTGTCATCATGGGGACACACATAAGGGGGACAATCTGAATTATTCTCAATTCCCGGGGATACAGCTGTCCTTGGAGAAAACGATTATATAGCAATTGCATTTTGGAATTGTATAATCGAGAAGTCCAGACATCAAAACCCCTTTGCTCGGGTTCTCGTGTTCAAGGCTCTAGAGTGCTTTGAGATACCACCGTGAGGGCTTTGAGTTCGGAGTTCTCATCAACCAGCCCGGATGGCTGGCTGTATTAGTGCCATGTTTGCCTCGGCCTAAAGGTTACATTGAGCCAGGTTGTCTGAGCTCTGCCAAGCTGGTACTGTATACTGCACAATTCTCCGAACAGCTGAGGCTTGATCTCTGATCAGCTGTAGTTTTCAGTCAGTATGAGACTGCTGGAGCCTTTTTTCAATCAGAACGTCACGATCTGTCCCCACTGTGCCTCTACTGATTTCCCATTGTCACACAATAGTTCCCAAGTCAAGCAGTTGTTTAGAAACTTGCTTCCAGAGTAAGCTAAAACAACTTTCACCACATGCCACCGGGAAAGATCATTTGCATTTTATTTGAAAACAGCTGAAAAGTGTGTTGTTCTGGTCATTAAATTAAACCAAATGTGCAAAGCTCAAATTGTTATATAGCTTCCTATCCCTGACACACAGTTATCAGTGTTGATTGAATATAGACACAAATGTACAGTACGATGATGCTGTGAGTTTTTTTCTTTTTTTTTCTTTTTCTGAGTGGGGCAGTCCCACTCATATTTTTTCATTTTTATTGACAGTTACAGTGAAGATTTAGACAGGAAGGATGGGTGAGAGAGGGAGGAGGGATGACATGCAGAATATGTCCCCGGCCTAAATCGAACCGGGGACCCTGCGGTTACATGGTCAGCGTTTAACCCGCTACGCCACCTAAGCGCCCCATGCTGTGAGGTTTTAACTGCTATGTATGTGTCCACAGGCACCATCTGCACAAGGCTGTGGAGCAAACTGCATTGGGAGGCCTGGCAGCCCTGAGGGAGGACGCCAGTGCCGTGCTGGACCAAAGGGGGTTTGAGTGGGGGCCAGCGGTCAAGTCAGTCTGTAAAACGGCACCAAACTATCGCTCCATCCTTTCAACCGGCACCGTAAGTGTTCCTTGGGATCCTAAGCCTTAACTTATGAACCTGTGGTTTAGTTTTATTACCCTTCTAAGGCCATGGAAAAAGAGCTTCCTTATCTCAGGCCAAAGATTCAGTGCAGTGGTACTGATGAATTCACCTGAGCTATCAGAGTAAACTATCAAAGCTATCAAAATAAACTGGCCATGGGATAATATCATCTTGTAAGATAAGAAAATATTTATTTAAATAGTTATCAGATATATTTGATAGTCATCAATCCCAATTTTGTTAAGACCTTTTCCAAAAAAGCTTTTTTGTCACCTAGTGTAATCTTAAGAAATAAATAGTACTGCGATCCTATACGGTACAGTACATGCCTCATATTTTGGAGGCAATGGTATGAATTCTATTTGTTCTATGAGAGGGAGGATCTAGTAGACTACATCATTTGTTAATCGAATTAATTATACACGGCCCGTCTCATTTCTCCTGACCTCTTTTTATTAACGCCTCATTTAACAGTAAAGTCATCTGTTCTTGTTTTTCTGTTTTTATCTAACACCATCAAATAAATACAAACTGCAAAAATGGCACTCTGGGAACTTGCTGGTGGTAGGCAAGTAATGATGATGATGTGTAAATCTTTTTCTGTGAAGAGCTAATGGGGCATTAATCACTAGGGCTGCAGGCAAAATGAATGCAATGAATTTATTTTCAATTCAGCACCATTTTTTGGGCTTGATCAGTGCTGTACTAGATATTATCCAAAATAACATGGTAACGCTTACATTAATAAGCCATCAATACATGTTTGTTTTATATAGTGGACATGCAAATAACCAATGATGGGTATTCTTAAGTGTTTACCAACATAAGTTAAACAGTTTGCTAGCTATCTGCTGAACATACAGTATTTATAAATGTTAACGGAGTAAAAAAGTCATCTCATTACAGTACAGACCTGTAATGTATCTCATTACAGTACAGACCTGCTTGCAAAACTGTTTATTATAGTAGAATTGTTCTTCAATAGTTTAAGCACAACTTATGATGAATAGCCCATCTCATAGTTTTATAAATGAAAGTTAGTTGTAAAGTGTTACCCAACATGGTTATCATTAGCAACGGATCAGACAGTTTTCAGATATACGGTAGTACAGTAGTTGCATATTATTTGAAAGACTTAGCAGGGCGACAAGTTCGGCATGCACAGTCCCTCTTTTTTATTCCAAATGGCCTTTTCCGTTGACTCATTGTCTCATGCTCACCGAGGCATGAAATACATTTAATTTCTCTCCAGTAATGATTAAATTATGCTAATTAAATCCACAGATGTTTTTAATCAGAGGGTTTATAATTGAAATGCAATAACCTATACATTGAAGCATGCTTTGTATTCAAAACCCACATCTTTCTCTGAGAGGTGTTGACAGTTGGATATCTAAGTGGCAACAGTACTAAGTTATCACTTTGTGTGATTATAGTGTGTATCTGTATTGATTTTCATGGACTTTAATTCAATTTACCATGAATAAAATGAGAGTAATCCTTGACATACTGTTGGAATATTGGAACTGGAACAAAAATATAAACCATTTTTGAATAACCAAATATTTGGGTATGTTTAATATTTCCTCCCAGTCAAAGCATTCCGTATAGGGAAGGTGGGTATGACATATTTGGAATTCTAGTACTCAAATGTGGCTTGTATTAAACTTGTTTTTCAGTTTGGGTTTACACTGTTTAGGAGTGCCTTCAAGACAATCGGAAATAGATAGTCTTGAGGGAATATCTGCTTGAATCCTCAACAGTAAAGCGCTCATACTGCACATGGATATTGAGGAATAGGTGTCCATGATAGTAGTCTGTGATGGGGGAGGATCTTCCTTCAGACTTGTTTTATGTTTTCCCTGGGATTTTCAGCCTTTAGGTTTGGTCGGATGTTGCAGACTGGATTATTCTAAAAACACAAAACAACTATTAGGGCGGGCAGAGTAAATTAGTCTACTTCTAGCAGCTTGCATTCCATAGGTAAGGGAGATTATACTCTGTGTGGAGCAGATTTAGTTTATCCAACACTCAACTAGTTGGTACCTCTGATTCCAGTATGTCTGTGGACTTCAGGAAAGAAACTTCAAGAACTTTCTCAAATTCTAACAAACTTAATTGTAGTTTAATAGACTCGGTTTTCATAAAAAGCCTGACAGATTTTAGCTTTATGATTTGAGACTACTCCGAGTATACAGTAAAAGTATTTGAGGGCATCTTGCCCTCAAGAACACTCTAAAACAAGCACTATTAGGGAAAGAAAAAGCAACATGCCAATAAACGTCTAACTGGCTCTGGGTTTGGAGAGGTGGTTATTGTCTTTTTCTTGCAATTTACGACTCTAATGATGCACTTATGTTGCCCGCTCTTCCCTTTTTCTTACACCTTACCTACTTAAGGAGGAAATCTTGATTGGTAAGTCGATGCTATCCGCAGACTTAGGGATTTACTGTAGGTCGCTGCAGGCTAATTATTTTCTTCTTGCAGGGAAAAAGCAAAATCATCTGTCCTATTCTCAGGGCTTTCTTATAGTTAGACTGATGGGATATCTCTTTATCTGCAATCCTTTCATTTCTACATAATACCCATTTTGTGATGTTTGTTCAATGTTCTTTAAAAGAGCTTTTTAAATGGGGCTATTGTTTTCTTCTAGCTCTCTCTCTCTCTCTCTCTCTCTCTCTTTCTCACTCGAGTTAAAGACGTTGGTAGTTTTATCCACACATAGTTTCTACCTTCTTCTCAGTTCTTTTGTTGTTTCTTTCATATGTTTGTTTTAGTTCAAAGTTAATTTACTGGAGACATTTTTGTTTGTTTCTTTAAATTTAGTTGAAAGTTTTATTCCTTTCAAAGTTATTCGCATGCGACACAATTTGCATGATGTCTTAATCTTTCCAAGTCTTCTGTCCCAAAAAACAACATTTCTTCTCTGTGTTTTGGAGGGAAAATACGTGCCTTTATAGAGTATTCATACAGGTAGCTGCTTAAACTTATAGTAAACATCCCCAGAAGTAAAGCAACAACTCTTCTCTGTCTGTTTACAGATTTTGCAGTCAAAACCTGGGGGTGAGGTTGTAAACCCAATGGGGATTCACCATCACACTCTGTCCAGTCAAAGCAAACGACCACAGGATTACGATTCGGGGAATGACACGTCTTCGCCCCCCTCGACCAAAACTGGTGTTTCACGTATAAATGTCATCAGCAACAAAAAGGTCCTGTGTCAGGCATTGACCTCACCAGAGAAGCTGAAGTTTGCTGATGGAGATAATGCATCCGATTCAGGCAACTCCGTGACCAGCTATGCTTCCCTCTGCAAACCTCTACATGTCGATGGTGGTTTGTCTACTTCCATTCTCAACAGGAATGGCAAGAGGTAAGTTTTTTGCCTCCTTGGAGAATGTTCCTCAGTGAAACTGTCTGTATTTATTGCTTTATTCATCCTTCATTGACTTCCTTTCTACCCTGTCACTGTAAACCATGCATATAAAGATAAGGTGTCTGATATTGTCATGTCACTACAAGCAATAGACTCCCCCACTCTTATCTTTGCAGCGAGGCGATAATACCAGGATGTAGAGCAGAAGTAAGGAGACCCCAGAAGTGTGTCGTCTCTCCAGTGAAGAAGGCGGCTTCTTCAAGGAAGCGGACAAGAGTCCGCTCATCCAGCAGCAGAAGTAGGAGTAGATCCTCTGGGAGCTCCAGACACTCTGGATGCTACTCTCGAAGCAGATCACTGTCCTCTGACAGGTTGGTTAATTTTGGATGGAATATACTTCACTTCATATGAGTGTGCTTCAGTACTTTGCCTCAATAGCATACAGCAGTACTTCACCGATACTCCAAGCACTGGCGCACTTCTTCAATATAGCCTTCAACTAGCTTATCTGCACCTGCCCACTGCTCATTTGCCAGCTATTGCACTTTAAATATTTTACTGTCCTGGATACTAGATTTCAGGGGTAACCAGGCCCGCCGAGATCCAAGTTAGGCTTAAGGAAGGGACAGTAGGTCCTGGATACTAGATTTCAGGGGTAACCAGGCCCGCCGAAATCCAAGTTAGGCTTATGGAAGGGACAGTAGGTCCTGGATACTAGATTTCAGGGGTAACCAGGCCCACCGAGATCCAAGTTAAGCTTAAGGAAGGGACAGTAGGTCCTGGATACTAGATTTCAGGGGTAACCAGGCCCGCCGAGATCCAAGTTAGGCTTAAGGAAGGGACAGTAGGTCCTGGATACTAGATTTCAGGGGTAATCAGGCCCGCCGAGATCCAAGTTAGGCTTAGGGAAGGGACAGTAGGTCCTGGATACTAGATTTCAGGGGTAACCAGGCCCGCCGAGATCCAAGTTAGGCTTAAGGAAGGGACAGTAGGTCCTGGATATTAAGGGGTAACCAGGCCCCGGTTGAAATACCCTGCAACCCTGTGTAAGAAATGTAAATCTTTACCTTTTCTTTTGACTGTTTTCCCCTGCTTTTATATTCATTCTATGCTTGTATATGTTTTTATATTCACTTTATGTTCATATTCCTGTTGTAAAGCACTTTGAGCTGCATTTCTTGTATGAAAGGTGCTATATAAATAAAGCTTTACTTACTTACTTACTGGCGGACTCAGAGGGGGGGCAGGGGGGGCGACCGCCCCTCCTGGTGCCCCCACGGTTGAAAAGTGCCTCTTAAGTGCCCTTTTGAGTGTCAAAAATGCCCTTTTGAGTGGCGAAAATGAGAGGACGTGCCCTATTAGTGCCCCTCCAATGGTCTAAATTTGACCATGTTGAAAAATCAACCACAGTTGAAAAACTGTTGAAAAACGTCGCACTAAAGTGCTCTTTTGAGTGGGGAAATTAGAGGATGTGCCCTATTGGCTGCCCTTCCAATGGTCTAAACTTGACCATGTGCATTGATGGGGTCCCATGTTGTGCAGTAGGTGCCCTTTTTTTCTTTTCGCCCCTGCCCTTCAAACAGCCTGAGTCCGCCACTGACTCCAAGTACCCCCTTGTCATGTATTGAGGCTTTGCTTGGCTCCTTTTGAAATTATTTTCACTTTTGTGTTTTAAGGTCGTACTCCCGCTCACCAAGTTTAAGGCGAAAGTGGAGTATGGGCAGTGGAAGCTCCAGAGGTCCCAGTTACTCAAGATACAGTCCAGACAGGTAAAAGTTGCGTTTAAAATGATTTGACTAATCTCACTATAGAAGAGACTAACATATACGGAGCCATTACATTAGTTACTGTGTAATATTTTACAATAAGAATTTTTTTGTTATGAAGTTCTTAAACACCTTCTTATGTCATCTCACTTGGTAGGGTTCGGGAGCGGAGGAGGAAAGCCAGCTCTTGTGAGAAGGACGCCAAAAGCAGTCGGAAGCATAGCGGAAAGAGACGGCGGCGCAAGTCCTACTCTCCCATGAGAAAAAGGAGGAGAGATTCACCTAGCCACCTGGAAGCTCGGCGAATCACCAGGTCTGATTTGCCTATTTATGATCTGATACTCAATTCATAGCACTCTTCCACACCGCCAATTGCCTCTAACGCTAACATCCGTCCCCCGACTCCCCGCAGTGCTAGAAAGAGACCCATCCCCTACTTCCGGCCCAGTCCCTCATCCAGCAGTCGCTCCACCAGTGTGTCCTCCTGGAGCAGCCTCTTCACACGGAGCCGCAGTCCGAGTCCCAGCATCACCCAGAGCCTCTGCAGGAGCAGGAGCCGGAGCCGGAGCCGGAGCCGGAGTAGGAGCCGAAGCAGGAGCCGTAGCCACAGTTACTCCAGCTACAGGAGCTACAGTCGCAGCTCGTCCTGGAACTCCATCTTCGGCAGTCGTAGTCGGAGCCGGAGCCCCAGCTATGACTCGTTGGGCTGTTACAGCAAATCCCGCCACTAGGTATTAAAGAAAAATTGAAATGATTTATGGTTTCTCATGTCGACATGAGGATATTCAATGGATGTTCAGGGGCCATCTATTAATCTCTTTGCATCTGTGTTAAGATGCTTAAACGGAAATATTCTAGCAGTGTTCTGTTGTACCGAGACTTTTCTTGTCCAACCTTGCATTGAGACAATGCTGTCAACCTTGCCTACCACAGAAACAACGGGAGAATCGATTGAATGTCCCTTTTGTTTGTTTTCGTCCATCAGCTGCGTCCTTGAGCACTTGCATTCACAACGGCGAGAGACTGTTTCATCCTTTCGACTCTCTCCTCCTCTGACATCCATGACTGAAACTGAGAGTGAATGAAGAGGCACCATTTTCCCTTTCGATAAACTGTTTATAGGACAATGTTCATTAGAGAAATGTTATGTGTAAGCTCTGATCTGGGATGTGTATTAAGATGTGTTTTGGCGACTATTTCAGTCTTTTTTTTTTTTTTTCAAAAGCCCTTGTTGTTTGCAGGAACATAGGAAAAGTGTTTGTAGCTCTAATCTCAGTACTTCAGAAGGTGGAGCACAAACATGCTTCCTTTGAGAAATGAGAGAGGAGGTGGCACCAGACGGCAAACAAACTGCCTGTCAGCTCAAATGCCAGATTTATTTATCCTTTCATCAAGTGGGAAACAATTGAAATGTCATTCCCTGTAAGATGACAGCTAACGATCAAAACATTGCGAAGGGCTGAGAAAGTGTTTTATGATGGGAAAATACAAAAAATGACCAGGGAAGCATTTTTCCTAACAACCCCGCAGTGGAGACAAACAGTTTTGATATCTAAATTGCAGTACCTTGAGTGAGCAGTATCGTTTTTACACTGTTATAGTATTTAGGTTGTCATATTTAATAATTTATCTAGGTGCGTAGGTTTCTATTCATTTGTCTATTTATTTATTTATCTGTGTTCCTATTTATTTGATTCCTTTGACTTGAATAAGTGTGTGTGGAGAGTGAGTTCCTCTCTGAACACATTTTGCGAGATAGGAGGTTTATGTATCTATTATTGTGTCTTATGGTCTGCCAAGCACTGTTCATTAATTCGCTTCTGTTTAATTTGTTTGGTATTTCAGCCGAACCAAACACATAGCTCATCTGTCTTGTTTATCTATTGTTTATCTCATCATGGTCTGTTGGACAAAGATAACGTTTTGAAAAGCACAGTTTCATCCGTATTTATAACATGTTAAGATGTTATGCATTTGTGTCACCTGTCAGTAATGGTCTATGTTTCTATGCAACACCATTATATCACCGGCTTTAGACAGTTATGAGTAGGCAGTAATGTAATTGTTCTGAGTGACAGAAAAGTTCCAATTCAGAATGTTCAATGGTAGTTTGCTCAAAAAGGCTCAAACAGTAATAACTAGCATAGCATATTTATTCAAACAAAGTTACCTTTTCCACAAAATCTATTCCTCTCTGTACTTGTGGAGCAAAGGCTCTCGCCATGGCAACTCTATAAATAACTGCAACAATGAAGATGGAATAGAACAAGGAAAGAGACAAACTTAGTGCGTGTGCAGAAACTTTATGACTTTGTGCTTCATTGAATACTTACATTGTCTTTAAAGAAGATGTGTGGGTGGATGAAGCACTACTGGGATGCATTACCATTTGCAAACTGTTTTTGTCTACATAATTGAAACTGTTCTATTGTTCCATCATGTCAAGTCTGTCCCTATACTGTATAACTGCTTCAGGCAAGAGGGTCTGCTCTCTATGCATTGTATATAGTCTGAGGTTAATTCTCTGAATGTTCAGTAACTCGCCCAAAGCCTGAGAGACAATGGGAGGACAATGAGATGCTGATGATAATGCTTTTGGGGTGACAGCGATGATTATGCTTTTGAGGTGACAGTGACACCTTTCCCCACACCCTTTCCTTCTGTAATCTGTACAAATGAATATCAATAATATGTACAATTACTGTGGTGTAAATAGTAACCTGTACTGTAGGCTCAAGGTATGTGATTGAATTAATTCTGAATTTCTGTATGGTTTAAACAATAATGCACAATGACAGATTGGAATGGATTCTCTTTCTATGATGTAGATACATTGCCTCATTGGTGTTAGTCCAGCTGAAAGCTTTCCGATTATTCGTTCACAGTATCACACAGATGTGTTTCAAGAGAACAGAACAGTCACAGAAGATGTGTCAATTGGTTTTGGAGGTGTCTGTGCTTAAAATCATCCCTGATCGTGTTCATTTTAAAGGTTCAATAGCAAGGTTATAGAAAGAATGATCAAACTGTGTTAGTAATAAATGATGCACATTCTCTCATTTTCCATGTGAACGAACATAGGCTAATGCAGAGAGCGGATCATTTTCCACTGGCACACTATTCATTATGTCAGTGTTAGCTTGACTGTATATGTGTCACCTGAAATTGGATGACCTCTGACCTCTCAAATCATTCCTTCCCCCATTTCTTGTCTGAAAAAAAAGAAAAAAAGAAGTAAAATCCTGAATAAAAATGTATTTCAATCATAGTCGTTCCAGACGTGTTTCTTTGAACAGTGGGCTACTTTGAAAGACTTTAAACATTTTGACCAAAAAAGAAAGTGTTTACCAAACACAGGAGTCGTTGTTTGTTTTGCTGTAGAACCAGTTGTATCAACCGTAAATACAGTACATGTCATACTCACGAAATTGAATCATTAGCTATATTGTTTTTATCCGTATGGTGACATCAGTGTGCTTGCTCTCACTCCCTCCTATCCCCCAGCCAGGTTGGTCCTGGAGCCATGCGTTATTTTCTATTAAAAAGCTAATGAGTCACCAGGGGGAGGGATTGATCAACAGATATTACTCTGTCGGATGAGTGACAAGGAGCTGAAGACCAAACTTGGAACAGGAGGGAGGGTCTTTGGGTCAGCTGTTGCGCCCCAATGCATCGCGCACTTTCTGGATCATGTTGTGTACTAGACTCACCGTCTGGGGGGGACATGCTGGCCATATAAAACAGACGACCAAGTCGGTAAGTTCACTTCATTTCGAGGATTTATTAAAGGGAGGGGGGGTCGCCACAAGTCAATATCCTTGAGTTAAACACAGATTATTATGGTGGTTCAATAACTGTAATGATTAATGAACTGGGGTGAAAAGAGATCAACTTTACGCATTATCCGATTTGCAATAACTTGTTTTTCTTTCCCCTTACGTTTTTGGAAGCCGTTTTTGGAGTGTTATATCGGGTGTTAGAGCTTGGGACAGAATACTAAACTCCAAAACTTCTTCATCTGTGGCTGTGGTGCGTCGGGGGCAGTTTGGACATGGCAGAGGGAGACTTCTACACGATGGGGAGTAGACAAAGGGCCCCGAGAGATCCGTTCAGAGAGCAGCCGTCGCTCGCGTCTCGGTTTATGGACGATGACTTTGGGATGTCACCTTTCCCCGATGACCTGTCGATGGACTGGCCCGGATGGGCTCGGCCCACCACCCGTCTCAGCTCGCGGCTGAGCTCGCCGTTCGCCGGCTCTATGCGCACCAGCTTTCCTTCGCGCACCTCGGCGGGGACGCCTCCCATGTACAGTTCGAGATACAGCGAACAGCCGGGGTCCCGCAGCTCTCCTACCACCACCGGGGGCGAGCCCTGGAAAGTGTGTGTCAATGTCCACAGCTTTACACCAGAGGAACTTAACATCAAAACCAGGGATGGTTTTGTAGAAGTATCAGGTGAGAATAGACCTGTGCTGGCACTCTAACCTAATCCCCAACACACCACAGTTTTTTTTGGAGCAGAAGAATTTATATTCATATTTTATTTTAAGTTGTTTTTATTGTAAATATGATTTATGTGGTAGCCTACATTTCAGAAAATATAGTAGCCTAGCCTAGACATTCTATCCATAAGTTTTTTTGGGAGCAGAAGAACATATTTTATTTTAAGTTTGTTTTGATTGTAAATATGATTTATAAATGGGGTAGCCTACATTTCAGAAAATATAATAGTCGCCTACCACAATAGATACACAATAACCTTTCACACATGAGTGTGTGTCTCATAGCAACTTCAAAAAAAGGATGTTATGATGACCTACAGTACATGGGACAGTGGTGCCCATATCTTTCGGATTGCCAGTCCAGCACCTGTTCAAATTCTTTCACAATCACTCACGCATACGGGCTAGATTTAGATTCAAGGAAGAGAAGGCCCTTGACAACAGTCTCTGTCTACAGTGACAAGCCACACGCTGCGGTCAACCCTTACAGAGAATGTTCTGGAATAATTGCCCAACACACCCAATATCTATACTCCTAGAGTAGCCAATGGTATTAACTCTACTGAGTTCATTTACTATTGTAGCTTGTTTCAGGTGAAGTCAAGTCATCTTGATTATCCATCCAAGAGGGAAATTTGGCTGAAACAGAATACACTAAACTAAAAACACAATAGACATTTTAAGAGACAAACATTCAAACATGCTACACTCCCTGTGACATAATTGTTATAGGCCGGTTATTAAACCGGTATCTAGGGCTTTAAACTGCAGAATAGAAACTAGTAAATGACTGAAGAATGCTAGGGATACCCAGGGCAGATGAGACAGTGAGAGGGAGTGAGAGAGAGAGAGAGGAGAGAGAGAGAGAGAGAGAGAGAGAGAGAGAGAGAGAGAGAGAGAGAGAGAGAGAGAGAGAGAGAGAGAGAGAGAGAGAGAACAGAGAGCCTCCCACTGTGCTTTTTTTAAACACATTGTTGGTATGCCAGTTGGGTCATTCAGTCACCGCCATGGAGGGTACTGTCTGCTTCAGTGACTTGACCTCGTTCTAAATGTGTGCCTGCGGTCGTGTCACGAGCTTGTACGAGCCAGGGTTGAACAGACACGCAACACCACCAGTTCCGTGCTACACCAACCAGTGCGTGCTTTCACCATGTCAAGAGTCAAATCAAAGCAGAAGATATGTTGTTTTTGCCTTAACCATGACTTCATAGGCATAGTGCTGTATCCACCAACACCCCCTCTATCCATGTTGAGATTGCGGTAAACAAAAAAACAAAAACAAAAAACTGCTTAATGTGCGGTATTATTCGCAATTAGGAGACTAATGATATCTGACAACTGTGGAGAGAGAGCGTGTTACAGAGAGAGTTTGGAATGTGACAGCTCCACCATGAGGGACTGAGGGAGGGAGAGGCTGTGGTTGTTTTGTATTCTCTCTAAAGCCCTAGGAGAACTCCAGGCCAGTCCAGCACTTTCTTTCTGCAGGTGAAGACGTCACAGTGGGGGTATAGGGTTGCACATTGCTGGGCGGAGGGGAGTGGAATGGAGGGGAGGGGGGGGGTGACGGAGAGAGGGTGGGGCGGGCTGCACTGACATTTACCAGTTCTGAGCAGCTGCAAAAGACAAGCCATAAACAGGGGTCGGAGGCTGTGAGGCTTTTATTCAGGAACGTTCCAGATCTATCCTTCCCTCTTACACATTATGAGGTTCTGGTGTTCTGGTGTTCTTGGCCTTACAGTTCTTGGACGATGACGTGAGGTGTTGATGGATGTTTCATCATGTTAGTTTCCCAGTAGTATGACTCACCACTGCTCCACAAGGATCCCTAGGCAACATCATTAATATTCCATGTTTACTCGTAAAACCCATGACAGGTTCCATAACAGGGTCTGGATACCAAATTAAACGTTTTTTTTAGATTGTAGTATCAATTACCAATGGCTTTCAATTCTGCCATGACAGTTACACAGTGGGGTAACCACACTGTATATTACACAGATATTACTTCTCTAAAAGCTTTAAGGGGGCATCCATGATGTGATGTTTGGACTTATGTACGTGTCTCTCTATCCTTCCTTGCTGACCTGATAATGGCCAAAAAAGAAAGACTATACAATCTGTCAATTTCTCATTAAATGAGGTCATGATGTCCTGCTTTTCTCTCACAGGGAAACATGAAGAAAAGCAAGAGGAAGGAGGCATCGTGACAAAGAACTTCACAAAGAAAATACAGTGAGTATTCATTCAGCCGCTTTACCCAATAGCAACTGATAAACAATAGTTCCCTCAGGATACTATTCTCTCACTATCCCCACTGGTTATCAATCATTTCAATGAGCCCGTTGTCCTACGGTATGATCTCCTTGAATGGCTGATTTCTTGGTAACGTAGCACAAGTCAGGTTGTATAAGTTTCCATACAACTCTGCCACCCTTAATTGGAGTGTGGGACTTCAAACAGCGGTGCTAATCGGGAGTGCGGGTACATTGTCCTATTGGCGCGTCACATCAATGTTGTTAATTTCCCGTTCACTAATTAGTAGGCAGCTGGCCTGCCCTAGCAGAACCCCTAATATCACAATCCCTATAATTGGAATCCCTCAGATCGTGTCCATGCTCCAGCTAAGCGAAACTCGAAGCAAGAGACAGATAGAATGGGGGTGTATAAATAACTGTCCTCAATACACAAATCCTCTGGCTGTACGCTCATTGAAAAAGAGACATTCCTTTGCTGGCTAATGTTATATGGATGAGAATCTGTTAATCATTATAAAGAGAAGAGAATTGCTCTTTCTTAGCAATTAACTTATCATTGTCCTCCATGAATATTGTAAGATCATGCATAGATAGACAAGGGGGTTTATACTGGACCAATTATTAACTAGAGAACATGTCTCTTTCTGCACATGTTCGAGGGCAAAGGTACCTGACTGAGTTTAATGAGGGCCATATACTGTCACAAAATGTCCCTCCTTGGAATGTTTTCTCACTGCTCTTAAGGTCTTCTGGTTTGTTATTCAAGGCCCGTGGCTGGATGGCTGTCCCAGTCACAGACATAATAATACAGGACTATTCCATATAGACTCACTCCATCTGTCGCATACACACCGTCTCTCTCCCTCATTCTCTGTCTTGTTCTCTTGTTCTGTTTCTCTCGTCCTCTTTCTCTCGTTCTATTTCTCTCATTCTCTTTCACTTCATTCTCTCTCTCTCTCTCTCCCTCTCTCCCTCTCGTTCTCTCTCTCTCTCTTTCTATCTCTCCCTCTCCCTCGCTCCCCTGTTTCAGTGCTTCTCGAAAAAAGCATATTGGACAGTTTTTGGCAGCCCTACAGAATCAATGTGGGAGATAGAAAGACCTTGTTGCCAGAGGTAAACAAAATCCCAAGCTGGACAGATAAGGTTCTGCCAGTGTCCTGAGTAAGAAGTGGAATTTTTCCATCCTATATTAGGCTCCTTAAAAAATATATATATATATATATATTTTGTGATTTGAAGTGAGGGAAATTTAAGCAGTGATCTACGGACTCCTCCTGCTCCAGATGTGTTTGTGTGTGTGTGCTTGTGTGTGCTCGCTTTTTCCTTCCGACATGTAATTCTCAGTAGGAAGGGAAGACTGTCGAGACTGTCGAGAGTGTTCGTTAATTAAATGGAGGGTAGACTCCAGCTCTGAAATGGATGGGCCCTGCTGTTTATTTAAGCTCCCAGGGACACTTGGCAGCTTTTACGGAAACTCCAGCAGGGCTTTATTTGGCCATGGTGCTTGACAAAGACCAGAGTCAGTCTCGTCTCTCTCTCTCTCTCTCTCTCTCTCTCTCTCTCTCTCTCTCTCTCTCTCTCTCTCTCTCTCTCTCTCTCTCTCTTCTCTGTCTCTCTCTCTCTCTCTCTCTCTCTCTCTCTCTTCCCTTGTCTCTATTTTCTCTTGCTCTCTGTCCTTTTTTCTCTTTTTTTCTTCTCTTACTGATATCAGTTCAGTTCTTGAAACATCTTAGCTTAATGACTATTGAGAGTAATTCCATTTAGATCCTGCTTTATATTATGTAAATGCAAATCCATGCAACTAATGGAACTGATCATCATGTCGTAAGCATGACAAAACAAGCTCAGTAAAGCTCAAGGTCATGTTCACTTGTGTATCAAAACTTAGAATTGTGTACCAATGACTGAGAACACAAGGCCTCTAACTTTATCCAAAGCCAAAATATGCTCCTGTCTAGGGTATGTGCCACGGTCATCTTTAAGTCTCTGTTAGTTTATCTCATAAAGCAGTTCAATCATATCAGTTGGCTTTGTGCCATCCTGCAGGATGCTCCCAAAAATCGTAACGATAATAATAATATCTCCATTTCATTTCTGTCAACACCGAACTCATTTCTTCCCAGCAGCCTGTCTCTACACATTTATGAGCAAGCCAATTTATGCTAATCTACTCATAAACATATCACATTTGCAGTACAAAAAGTGTTGAGGAAAAGGCATAGAGGAAAAAAAGTGTGTGACATGAAATTGGCTGTTGCCTGTCTGGCAGATGAGCTGATTAGAAAGTATGCAGATGGAAATATCAGGTGATAAACTTTCCATCAGACAGTCATTCTTAATAATTGGAATAAGCCTTTATTTATCAATCCTGAACCTGGAGCAGGAGCATCTTTTTTTCCTTTTTTCTTTCCTTTTTTTGTACCTCACTGCGTGCGATGTCAGCCAGAACTTTTTAATGAAAACTTGAAAATGCATTTCAATTTATCTCTGGTGTGAGATAGGATAGCGAGTTTGGAATGACTGATGGCCAGAAGAAATATGGAAATATTTATTTTTTTACACTAATTGAATCTAGCCAAGGTTTCATAGTGTAAAATCCTATTTTCATGACTGGAGGCCTTTAAAGGTGTTGACAAGATGTCAATCAAATCCTGTGGCACAAACGAAACAATGTTTCCATTGCTGTGGCAGTGCTGTGGTCATTAAAAACGGTTAAAATCACTGTTCATTCTTTCTCCTCACTGGTTGACAACATCTTAAGGTAAAGGTACACAGTTGTATACTATATTGGTCTCTCACATCTGTTCTTTCCTCTTCTTTTTCCACCTTGCCCAGGATTCCGACAGATGTCGACCCTGTGACGGTGTTTGCCTCTTTGTCACCTGAGGGAGTGCTCATCATCGAGGCGCGACAGAGCCCTCCGTATTACCTCTTCAGTAACGAATGCCCCCAAGGGGAGATGGAGCAGGCCGAGGCCCCCAAGCCCCAGGAACCCATGGTCTAGGTCTAGGATGAAGCCCAGGGAAGGAGTGCCATCCCTGGGGTGACGCAGGCTCAACCCTGAACTCCCCTCAGGACAGTGCGGAGCATCCAGCAGCAGAGTACAGGAAAGGGTTAACGCAGGTTCAAAGCCTGTGGACCTCAGCTTCATGTCTTCACAGACTGTTGTACTATTTTGATCATTATTCTCAAGGGTGTAGGTGAATCTCTTGGTAGAATGGCTGCTAAGTTCCCTCACCAATACATTAAATCCATAAACAAAAATGTATCCCAATGTCTCCCAGTACCATGACTGTACAGGTGCTGCTATCCCGGCTGTATACAGAGAGAGGGTTTAAAGGTCTGATACTGTTAGAACACACCAGAACCCTGAGGCCCATTCTGTCTGGATGATCCGTTAATGTCTTGATTTTCTACATACTGTATCTCCCCTTCAGTTGTCATAGTGCTTCATATATATAATATGCAGTGTGTTTTATATGTAATTTATCATTTAAAATCATATGATGTTTAATGTGTAAATAAAAGAAGCTTGTTGAAATTTGATATGCAAGTTATGAAGACTCAATTAAAGGACTATTCCCACCATTATCGTGTGCAACCGATACTGTAATACAGTCCTGGCACTGTATATACCCACTTGCCAATCCATACACCCACAGTGCAAGTAACATTATCTTGGAGGTCTTACAAAATGATGTTCTGTTAATTTTGTATTTTATTTGTATTTGTTGATGACTGAGTGACGGTGTATTTGGTGCCATGGGAATATTATTACATTTTTTTTGCCAGACTTCTCTGTCCTCCCCCCTTCTCATCCCTCCTAATGCCTTTGTATGATTTATGCAATAAAACCCCACCACGTCTCCCCTACCAACCAACTCCCTGTGTGTACACATCTGTGTCTATTGTTGGGAGCTGAGCCACTTATGGGCATGGTTCCAGGACCCAGGGTGCCTGTACCAGTAATTGGGTAACAGATTAGCAGACGGCTTAATGCAGCAGAGGGGAGCTTGGCTCTGCGACATGTGTACATGCCTTCCCACATGGGTGAGGGGCAACAGGGGGCCGTACTTGGAACCCTGAACAGCCATTATTTGACTATAGGGGGCAACAATTGGCATGTTGCTACGATATGACTTGTTGTTTTGTGTAATTGTGATATCTAGGCTGGTAGTTACTAGTATTCAATCAAATCCTCTTCTCCCATGTCTCCCAGACACGTGCCATTACACAGCAGTGGAAATATGTCTCACATCAGTAGGGTTGAGCCTCGATTTATCTTGTGTACCCACTGAGGATGGGATCTACCTACAGTTCATGATAACAATACATCTGGTGTAAATGGGGTAGATCATGTAATACTGGTGTCTGTAGGGTTGTTGGTGCAGACCTCATTTCAGAATCAAGCTGTATGGAACTGTAGTGATGAGGTGAGTTCTCTCCCTTAAAAATGTAAAGCACTCGGGGTGTCTTGAAAGGCACTATAAAAAAGCAATCAATTATTACTATTATTGTATGTGTCCCTGAGCAAGTTTCTCATGGTAAATAGTGTAATATTATGCAGAGCTGTGCAAATGCATGATATGTCAAATGTAAGCTAATTACCATGGGTATTAATTCACTGTATTCACGATTAAACACATTATTGAGTAATCCTATGTTCATGTGTACCAATGGAGGGTAAACAAACGGTATAAATGCGATCATCCACCATCTAATGAAGGTCATTTCGAGGTGGGTGCCAATGTGATCACACGCACTGAATACCAAAGCAGACGGATGATATTGTCAATCACAACAGCAGGACAACATTTGCCTTTTCCATTTGCCATTGTTTTATTGGAGCTCCAAAGTACAGTAGCAAGGTTACAGTGTGAGTAGGTGGTCACTTACACACACATACACAGTGTGAGTAGGTGGTCACTTACACACACATACATAGAACAAAGAATGAGAGCAAACGCAAGCCGCAAGCTCTTGCTGGTAGCTGATCATGATTAGTGAGTCTGCAGCATTGTGTTGATGGATGTGTTCATCGGTAGTGAATTCCTATTGAAATGAAATGGGATGGCTCTCTTTCTCTCCCTCTCTCTCTCTACTTGGTGTGTTCTTGTTGTTCCATGCTTGGAGCCTCAGGGACTTCCAGCTCCTGGCTATGGGCCTCTTCTGGTGGACTCACGCCTGCCCCAGTCTCCTCTGGTGGACTCACGCCTGCCCCAGCCTCCTCTGGTGGACTCACGCCTGCCCCAGCCTCCTCTGGTGGACTCACGCCTGCCCCAGTCTCTTCTGGTGGACTCACGCCTGCCCCAGTTTCCTCTGGTGGACTCACGCCTGCCCCAGCCTCCTCTGGTGGACTCACGCTTGCCTCAGCATCCTCTGGTGGACTCACGCTTGCCTCAGCATCCTCTGGTGGACTCACGCCTGCCCCAGCCTCCTCTGGTGGACTCACGCCTGACCCAGCCTCCTCTGGTGGACTCACGCCTGCCCCAGTCTCCTCTGGTGGACTCACGCTTGCCTCAGCATCCTCTGGTGGACTCACGCCTGCCTCAGCATCCTCTGGTGGACTCACGCCTGCCCCAGCCTCCTCTGGTGGACTCACGCCTGCCCCAGCCTCCTCTGGTGGACTCACGCCTGCCCCGGCCTCCTCTGGTGGACTCACGCCTGCCCCGGTCTCCTCTGGTGGACTCACACCTGCCTCAGCCTCCACGGGCTGGGGAAGCTCCTC
The DNA here is from genome assembly GCF_963989245.1 of Nansenia antarctica. Lineage (NCBI taxonomy): Eukaryota > Metazoa > Chordata > Actinopteri > Argentiniformes > Microstomatidae > Nansenia > Nansenia antarctica. Next base: position 10,106,283 of record NC_137690.1, read on the forward strand.
TGCGGTCTCCCCTGAGCCCTCTGCTGGCTGGAGCTCTCCTCCCTCCTGGGCTAGGTCTGTGTGCTCCCCCTGGTCAGCCGTGACTGTGTCTGGAGTATCGGGGCTATCTGGGGTCTCGTGGGGCTCGGAGGGTTCTGGCACTGAGGGCTCTGGCAGCTCCTCTGCCTCCCTACCCTCGTCATCTGCACCCCCAGTGGGAGGAGTCTCGCCAGTCAGCTCAGCAGGGGTCTTGTCTTCTCCTCCTCTCCCCTCGTCATGCTCCACAGTGCCCGCTGCAGAGCCGGCTGGGTGGGCCTCATCTCCAGGTGCGTCCAGTTGAGTCTCCACATGCTCCAGTGCTTCTGTAGCAGGCTCTGTGGATGTGAACTCAGGGGCCTCTGGGAATCCTGAATCAGACGTCTTTTGGTCTCGGCTCGCTGTGTCGGCTTCGGCTGTCTCCTTTGGCCCATCTTCCTCTCCCTCCTCTCTTACGGTCTCTTTTCCCACCTACATAAATGCGTACAGTATATGAATTACAGAGAAAAACATGAAAGGCAATAAAGGTCAATACATGCTCAACAATAAGATGACTCTTTTTTTCCAAGGTTATGTTAAAATGTTATCTTAAGTCGTTTAAATCCTTCAAAATCCATGTATTTGTGCAACTGTAATTTGTTAACTGTATTTTCTTTAACATGACAATCTACATACGGTATCAGTATGGGTCTCGGAGGTTTGCCCACTGATCTATATACCCTGATCATTGATCTATATACCATGATCACTGATCTATATACCCTGATCACAGATATATATATATATATATATATATGTTACGGTACATGTGGGAATACGGTACATGTGGGAAAACTAGGGTTAGGGTTAGGTGCTACGTTGACTTGGTACATGCTGGCATGTCTAACCCTAACCCTAACCCTACCCCTAACCCTAACCCTAACCTTAACCCTAGCACCCTAGCACCTAACCCTAACCCTAGTTTTCCCACATGTACCGTCTTCCCACATATATATTAGTGGTGTCTTCATGTCTTCACCTGAACAGGAATGATGATGTCAGCTGGGATGCAGGACTCAGGAAGTGGGGCGTCTACACACAGGATGCCGTCCCCAGAGAGTGTGGATTGAATCTTTGTAGGATCAACCCCTATTGGGATCCTGTGACACAACACACATTTATGTTTACATTTACAATATCATATTCATAATTGTTATATGTTCTAAACTGGTCAAAGTTAAATGCATCATAAATCAATAGTCTGCCATGTGTATTCTACACATCAATTGAATATGTGCAAAGTACAGTCAGAATGTTGTGTCTATGTCCCTCTGCTGATGAATATTAATAACAGTGTTAGTGAGTTTAGGAAACGTACTTGTATTTCCTCGTAAAACATCTAGCAATAAATCCATGCTCATCTGGTTTCTCCTCGTGTTTCCCTAGGGATGAAATATCAATTATATGAAGAATATGAACCCTCACAGTGAAGCTTGGCAACACAGAGAAACCATTAAACACAGAAATTGATTGCTGCCACACAGTTGCTCTCTTAATTTCCCAGAGCAGTTGTTATTCCAGTAACTCACTCATCCTCTTACCTATAGACTTCCTTATTTAAGTCTGAGAAGTAATAATGTTTACCTTCAATGTTGACCTTATTTGATTAACCCCTTCAAAAAAGAAACTAGCCTACAAAGATCAGAGTTACTATTGTCTGATTGTCTGTTATTGTCTGATTCCACAGAGAATGTTAATAATATGATTTGACCTTTTCTAAATTAACTCACTCACCACTATCCCAAAAAATAAAATAATAATAATAATATAATATAATACTGCACAGCACAAATCTACAGAGGAAAGCTTCTCCATACCTCCAACCTCGAGGAAACCCGCCTGGGTCCTGAGGGTGATCTCAGAGGGGGAGAAATGTCCGACGTCCAGAATGACCCTCCACCTGTACTGTTCTGCCTCTGGCAGCTCGGCCTCCTCGGCTTTGCTCGGCTTGGGGCTGGGCTGCTGCATGAAGCCCAACACAGAAGGCATTAAGAGGGGAGGGTACATGTACCCCGGCCAGCAGCTGGAAGCCAGCCTCCTGTGGATGATGTCCACCCAGCTGAGGTCCCCAGCCTCCAGGAAAGGTGGCAGGCCAAAGTCCTGATTGAAAAGCCGGCTTGGTTGGCTCCACCAGCTGCGGAGAGGGTACCAGGTGGAATCCCGGATGTATTGCGGGTGTAGTGGTGGCGGCGCTGTCTTGGTCTGCTCGGTCATGATGTTTCCCCCAAAAAATGTGAAAAGTGAAAGAGGAGTCAAATTGGAGGCCCTTGTGATAAGTTCCTTTCGGTCTCTCGAATTGTCCTGACTTTAATGAGAATGTGTCGCAAGAGGATTAATAATAAAGGAAAGGTTTGCAAGGAAGCACTGTGCAGCGAAGAGACACAATCGCACAGTCCCTTTATATACCCTCCCTGTCTGTTTTAGCACTTATTAAGCACTAATAGTTATCCTATGAGAGGGGAATGTGGGCATGAGGTGATGGGTCTGCAGACGGGGGCCGTTACCTCTCAGCAGCCCTGGGCCGGGAGAAGGAGGCATACTAATTAGTTGTATTTATAACTCGGCAAAGAAACGGCAAATAGCTGTCGGATGACTCCAGCTACACTGGCGGAGCTGTTGTCCGCCGTTGACAGTCTCAGCAGTCTTTCGCATCCTGGTGAGCTTTATTCTCTCTATGGTTACAGGGCCCTCGGCCCTGTGATGAAGGGAGTGCAAGTTAATTTATTTCTTAATTTATTTCATTTTTCAGAGTTTGTTTCACTGCTCTAAGGGGGTGACAGTGTTGGGTTTGTTTGGAGCGTTAAAAAAGCCTCCCCCACATGGTCTTTTGGGACAGAAATGTTCTGTGTCATCTGAAATGTTTTGGGGGAAATGTGTGCTGACTGGTGGTGTAGAGATGCTCTCGTTTTCAGCTCAGCAGTTTCAGAGGATTATTAGTGTTTTTATCAAGTGTGACAGTCTTGTCAGTGTTTCATTTTGGGAAGTTGCGGTACCCTGACATCATGACATAGTGTCTATCGGAGCACAAAACTGATTGAACACTTGAATAGATGCTCCTGTCATTCAGTGTGGCGCCGCACCCTCAGTCTCTCCGCTGGTAGGATCAAGAAATAGGCACTTAGAGGTTAAATTGGGATTCGCTGTCGCTAGTGGAACTGTCATTGGTTCCTTTCGCCTGATTGTTGATGTTTTCCAGACATCTTTTCAATTCTCACGGCTACCTGTCCTGTCTCTCACTTACTCAAGGGAGAGGAACTCACTTCAGCTCCTTCATGGCTACACCAGTGGAGACTGGTGGTGGAGGTATAAATCAATCATAGTAATGCATGGAATGAAATGTAAGGAATGGTATCAGACACGTGTAAAGAGACCTCCACAACTGCTCAACTCCTCTTAAATTGTTTTGAAGACTTGTTTAGTGGAAGAGGCTCACTATATTTAGAAGTGAGATTCATAAGATAGATATAGGCTGGGGCCGCAGGGTCCCCGGTTCGAATCCGGCCGGGGACATATCCTGCATGTCATCCCTACTCTCTCTCACCCATCCTTCCTGTCTAATTCTCCACTGTATCTATCAATAAAAAAAGAAAAATATGAGTGGGACTGCCCCACTCAGAAAAGATATAGGCCTATATAATCGCAATATAATTGTGCCGCAAAATGCCCTTTATCCTCGAAACAGACTTCCCCTCTCTCCCTTATTGCACCTAGGCCTAGCCATTGTACTGTGGTCCCTGATTTATTCCAAGGCAGCAGCAGGGCCTGCTAAACCAACTCTCTCTCAGCTGAGCTTCCCTGTAACCACGGGAGACACGGGTCGCACAACAAGACGTGTGGTCTAATGGACGTCGGGTGGAGCAGGTTTTGGTGATATTTCCCACCACTTTCGATATTCTTTTCTTACTTATTTAAAATCTATATATAATGTTTGACACAACTATCAATCCTGCATGTGTTCCAAAGTCGATGTCGTTTTGCGCATGCATTTCCTATGATTTCTCGCAAATACTGAAACATTGAAACATTAAGATGACGACTCATCGGAATGCTCCACTAGTGGACCCGCGTCATTCCGTTATTACCAAGCCACTTTCGATTCCACAACCCTCTGGAGAACATCTCTCTGGAGAGAAACTCTCCCGGGAGCAGGTCTTCTGGGACAACTATCACCGCAGACAGCGGCAGTGGAGCCGCCAGGGCTACCGTGCAGCTGCGTGGAGGCCGTATGAGGAGGTCGGAGAACCCCTCTACCTGGAGCCCAAGAGACTGATCCTCCAATCATTGTTGGGACAACCTGAAGATGAGGTTGGCATCTAGACTTTGATTATCTAAAAATACGTTGGAATGAATGGTATGCATGCAGACCCGTCACCAGGGCCCAGTCTTAGGGTGGGCCAATGAACTGCATGGGGGGGCACAATTATTATTAACTATTTTATATAATCCAATATGCTATGGTATTCGTCATGCAACACTGACATGCATAGTAGGTTGCAGAGGCTAAATTGGACACGTAGCCTACCGATGAAGACTAGACCTAAAATTATCAGAATGCAGCAAATAACATAACAATAAACACAGGCGAAGCTGGTTTATTACAAGGCCTTGTCGACCCGAGTAGGCCTAAGCTAAAATTATTTGAATGCAAGTTACTTTATAGCGTGGAGAGGCCAAGTTGTGCATTACAATGCGCACAGGTCAATAATTGGCACCAACCCGGCACACGTACAAGAACAAGAATTAAATAAATGCCAGGGATAGCCTACGTAACAAAAATTAGGAGACTGGCACGCAATCAGTGCACTTCCAAAAGGGATACAGTATGACCGACCGATCGTGTGATCATCACATTAAAACCACCCATCTACAGCAAATAGGATCAGCCAGATCCTCATCATTGAACACGTTATACACAAAGCACATTAAATATAGCATAACCGTGCAAACAGCTCATCTCTCCAGTTGAAAAAGCTGTCGAGAATACAACTAGCAAAACATCACCACGGCGTGTGCTCACACGGACACACACACACACACACACACACACACCCGGCTCAGAAAAGAAGGAGGAGGCGTTTTTCAGTGCTGAATCTCCTCATCAGTAAGTCCTTCCACTCATCCTTGAACTTGTGGGTGAGGTCCTTTTCGAAGGCAAGCTGAATCAGTTGAGCCTTGCGCTTGTGCAACATGCTGCGCCGATGCTCAGAGAAAACATTTTTAAGTGTTGAAAAAGAGTTTTCACAAGTCGCGGTAGACGCTCCCAAAGTTAGGGCGAGTGTATAAGCTTGGATGACAGTTGGCATGGCCTGGAGTGCTGAGTGGAATGTATACTGAGAATATTGGCTATTGTCCATTGTCCATCTTTGGGGGGAAACGAGGTGTCCTCCATCTTCTTTACCAGGAACCCACCACGAGCCACAGCATATTCAGATTCAACCACTTCAGTTCGAGCTAATCTTAGGAGAGGAGTGACCTTCGATGGATCCATGAAATCCTCGGCCTCTGGGTTTAAAGCAGCCAGCGCACCAATGAGCTTGCAGCTGCGCTCTCCAAAACGCGCATCCATCTCTCCTTGCACAGCATCAATAACACTGTAAAACACTCCCAGGAACTCTGTCTTTTCGCCAGTGTCCCTCTGTGACTGTCCAACCGTTCCTTCAACTACAAATGCACCAAAGCTCTTGTTAATTGTGCGTCTTCTCTTAGTTGGACAGCTGGGACCAGCCTCGTCAGTGGCTGAGGCTGGAGGAGAGCAGAGGTCCCAGAGCGCAGTAAACTCATCCTCTGTGCGCAGTGATTTGATGCATTCAGATGCACTGTTCACAAGAGTAACCGCAGTGAACAGGTCCATGTTCTCGCTTTGTAGCAGTCTGTTTGGTGGCTCGAAAAGTAACAAAACTTTCATCGGGGGGCTAGCAAGGCTAGTAGTAGCCCTAGCCCTAACAGTTGGGCTAGTAGGACTTACCTCACTAGTGGTAGCCGTCGGGGTGCTAGTGTCAGGCTGCCCACAGTCGCTAATGCTGGTGCTACGTATGTCCATCGGGGTTGGGTGCAGCTGCACCTTTCGAGGATTTACCGGTAATCCACTTTCTTATATCCATCTTTATTCAAAAAGCTTTATCCATCAAAAAGCGCAGATTTCACTCAACTGCTCAGTGCTCGCCTCACACAACTGAAATGGCGAGAGCAGCAGCGTGCGTAACGTGCAACTTTCAACTTTCAACTTTCAAATGATTGGTTGTCACTAGAATCCCGTCCAACAAAATGAAAAACACACTATTGTTTCTCAATTTTAATGTCTTCATTTAACATAAAATATGTTTTTTTTTTTTTTTTTTTTTTTAATATCTGGCTGCCAGTTGGGGGGGCACCAGCACGTCTGTGGGGGGGCCTGGCCCCCTGAGGCCCGCCCATAGTGACGGGCCTGTATGCATGTAATGTAGGTGTCGTTTTTAAACACACACACACACACACACACACACACACACACACACACACACACACACACACACATATATAAATATTTGAATATGTGTCTTATTACATAATCAACACATCATTAATTTGCAATGTTAAAAATAGCTAATTATTGATGTGTTGATGTGTTGATTATGGAACTTATGTATTATGTATATAAAATGATACATTTTCAAAGTGTGAATCTCTGGTGGGGGGAATTGAGCTTTTTGAGGAGTTTGTTGTTTTTCTCCCAACAACCCTCTCTCTCTGTGACTCATCCCATCAGATATTATCTGACAGTTTGGGGAGAACGACAGCTTTCATGTACCCCTCTTCTTTTCTTTCTTTTTCCTTGACCTCAGATGCACTGCGTGGGTGATATGTCTCTCTGGCAGCGGGTATGATGTGTGTGAGCACTTTCATTTCATGGCAGGCTGTCTATCTCCCATTCATCAGCCCCAGCCAGTCCCTTTGGGCCCGAGAGATCACTCTCATCCTCGCCATGTCGCTCCATTTACTTTTAATGGACACTGATTCTCCACACTGAACAGATCAACGACATGAAGTGTGTCGCAAATCAAATATCCGCCCCCTCTCTCTCTCACACTTGCCTCAAAACACATTTCAGGCCACTTCCCCTCCCGAGGGAGGGCTCAGTGGATGGTGAAAGACAAGATACACATTGGCCGGTTGACTTTAAACCTGGCCTCTGCGGGAATTCAGTCGTATAAGTTGTTTTCCCCCTATTTAATGTTATCTCAGCTCTATATTAGATAGCATAGGTAAAATAAAAAGTTAGATTGTTCGTCTCCATCTCTGCACAGCCACTCCCTAACTAAAAATGCATTTGGATTAAGACGTAAGGCAATAAGGCATCATTTGTAAGGCAATTACACCTGTGCTTTGGGGCTGGAGGAGGCCGACAACACAGCACATCACTGCTCTTTAAATAGCCACAGCAGACACATGGAATATTGGCACCTAATGCATCATGGGGAATAGAGTGTCAAACGGGTGGTTTATTCCTGTGGATATTGCATTCATCAGAGTTATGGTGGGGATGCTCAGTTGCTGAGGCAGACAGCTTGCCTTGCGGACGGAGGCGCGGCTCATATTAAAAGTGACACAGCGAAAATGGAGAGGCTTATCCTTGAATGCCGGAACCTTCCTTCCTCCCTTCGAAGTCATCTCAGACAGGTGGGGAGGGAACCAATAGGAGAGGGCGGGCGTTGAGCCATTGTTCATAGAAATGCATACCTTAGAATCAGTTCAGTGAGGCCTCAGTCGTGCAATCAATTTCTGCTACGACTCCATTGTGAATGGTAAATCATCATAAAAAAAATACAGTACAAGCAAAAATATTTCTCTTCGGCTCTCGGCTGCAGCATTACTGTGGATAATGCATTTTAGTTCCGCTCACCATGTCATTAAGACTGATGTAACAAATATACAGTAGGCTTACGGCAGCACCGGTATCAGCACGCCAGAGGGACGCCGACTGCATGTATTCCATTGTTTTCTGGGGGCTGGGAGGAGGTCTCTGTACTGAGGCAGCAGCAGGAAGGCAACAGCGTCCCAGTTTAACTTGGAAGCGATTTACTGCTGATGAGCTCATCCATCAGCATGGGTATGGTGGGAGGAGGGGGGATGAATAGAAGGTGTGTGTGTGGGGTGGGGTGGGGGTGGGGGTGGCTCAGAGCACAAGGGTAGGTCAGAGTCGGATGGTTCAGGGAGAGATCTGCCACATGCTTCACTGTGAAAAATGACGGCCCCTGTCAACTCGTCACTCTCACACCCTCCTCTCCCCCTTTACTCCCTCAGAAGTTGCAGCATATTAATTTAAGAGAGATGGCCACGGGGTTGCCGTTGCTGCCCGGAGCAAGCAGTCAGTGGCCTTGTCATCCGTGGTCCGGTCATATTTTGCGAGTTATACTTTTGAACAGTAACAATAGCTTTATTGATTATCCCCTAGACAAGAGCAATGTTGAGGACATGATTTGGGAATGCAAGAGCACAATGTGCATCCTACACATACTGTACTATGCAACATTGCCACCGTTGGTCTAAAGTCATACAGGACCACCCGACTGTAACCATCCACTGTCGGAGGGTTGAGGTAACACATACTTATACAGGGGAGAACTGGTATTTTGTGATGTTTTGTGTATGTTTAACGCATTGGGAAAATAGAAAACACACAGCAAAAATGACCACCAGACTGAAGGTGTACAACTATAAATCTAATATTAATAATAATAATAATAATAATAATAATACATTAGACTTATATAGCGCTTTTCTAGACACTCAAAGACACTTTACAAACTGAAAAGATCGAGTAGTAATATAAAAAGAAACAAAAAAAATGTATAAAAGAAAGTATAGGGGTCGATTCATTTAGGACAATCTACTCTGTATACTGCAATTACACCTAGATTTCGGGCGGAGAAGCGGCGAACAGGCAACGCCAGCGTCCTCTCGACCCACATTTTTTGAAAAGTGATCATATCATAATCTATACATCATATCTCTATCATATCATATCTATACATCATATCATATTAGGATTTTTAGATTACTAAATCTCAATCAAGGTCTTTGTAGGACAATCCACTCTGTATATTGACCTAAACTTCCTAGTTTGAACTCGTGTTTCAGCACGTATCAGTCACCCCTTCTTCAACAAGCGTTTCCCCATGTTTGTGTTTTATAGGCTTCAAAGGACGATGTCTCACCAGAGGAGGATGTGCCCATTAACACAGACCCACTAGATTCCGCTGGAGGAAGTAAGGTCCGTGACCGTGAATCATCTACCCCCTTATTCTTTACCCTGTTTCACCCTGCTGGTACAGGACCTTATGTATGACAGTCATCAATGCACGATCCTTATGTATGAGTCTATAGGGTATTCTTTATGGAATGCGCTCAATTATGTATTCAATGTAGTGGGATTAATGGGCTGATTATCTGTCATTTCCATGAGCGGTGTCGCATTAGCAACATAATATTTACACTTGGCTCACTGCCCGGCTGCTAGCTCCTCTGGAGGTCAGACGAGGACGCTGGGTGACTCCTCCGTAACTGAAACGCTGCTCCGAAAGTTATAGATGATTGTATAAACGTGAGCTTGTCTTGTCCGTTTTGTTGTGTCGATCTTTTTTCCAGAGCTTACCGTTCCGCCTCCCTCAGGCTCGGAAGCGACAGGATGCTATTTCCCTCCAGAAGCATCTGGGCCATACTAGGTGAGATATCCATCTGTGCTTGTTTTAGGATTCAGGGATTAGAAACTGTGTCAATATGCTCGGACCATACCGGCATTCATAAACATGTGTAAGAGAGAATCGCCAACACCAACATTGAAATAAGCATAATGCAGGTCTGCCCCTATGATGACCAATGGTCTATTCTGGTCTCTTAGTGGCATATTTCAAATACACATTTGGTTTGTATTTGATATATAAAAATCCTCCCAGAGGTGAAATGCAACAGTTTGCCTGCCGCGGGCACGACCTGCCGCCACTGTAGGCTGCGGGTAGCCGAGACCTGGCACACAGACAAGCCATGGCATTTGGTGTGTGTCTGTGTGTGAGTGTGTCTGTGTGTGTGTGTGTGTGTGTGTGTGTGTGTGTCTGTCTGTCTGTCTGTGTGTGTGTGTGTGTGTGTGTGTGTGTGTCTGTCTGTCTGTCTGTGTGTGTGTGTGCGTGTGTGTGTGTGTCTGTGTGTCTGTCTGTCTGTGTGTGTGTGTGTGTGTGTGTGTCTGTCTGTCTGTCTGTGTGTGTGTGTGTGTGTGTGTGTGTGTGTGTGTGTGTGTGTGTGTATGTGTGCGTGTGCGTGTGAGACAACACCCTCTCAGGGCAGCCAAGGGCGGCCTTGGAATGGCAGACATTTCTGACAGCTTCTGATAGAGCTCGGAATATTGAATTATTCATACAGGTGTTTGGGAGAAAGGTTGCCATTTTCACAGGAGTAAAATAGCCCTAATGAATAGTGGCGGTTTTCCGCAGTGAGAATAGAGTGGTTATGAGGAGGTGCTTTAATGTAGTTTGTTTGCATCAAATGCCATGGCAGGCCTTTTCTATCTTCTCACATTTTTATAGTCTTCGCATCCATCCATTTAGGTAGGGTTATACTGTACTGTACACAAGTGGAGGCTGATGGAGGGAGAAATCCAAGGATGGGCACATTGTAATGCATGGAATGGAAACACGTGTGTTTGACCATTCCTGATTCCATTCCAACAACATTCCAACATTCCAACATTCCAACATTCCAACATCCCTTCCGAATTCTACCTCCACCAGCCTCCACTGCTGTACACTGCAATAGTATCATACATTAATAGTACAATAGTACCCATACATTAATCATAGATGTATTATAAACCTAAATGGTAAATGGACTGCACTTATACAGCGCCTTATTCCAAAGCGCTTTACAATCGCCTCTCATTCACCCATTCACACACACATTCACACACCAATGGCGGCAAAAGCTACCATGCAAGGCACCGGCCCGCTCAGTGGGAGCAATTGTTGGGTTCAGTGTCTTGCCCAAGGACACCTCGACACGTGGCCAACCCGGGGATCGAACCGCCAAACCGCGCGTCTTGCAACGGCTCTTCCCCCTTGCACCACAGCCTCCCCCATAAACATCATACATTAACTATGTATGATACATTTCTCATACAGTATTTTACAGTACATAGACTTTATCACACTGTCACCTACATCAATATTTAGTGTTATTTACCCCACGGATATAAGTAGGCCACACTAGAAGATGGTGCCAGTGTTTCTTTCCAGAAAGCACATTACTCTGTAGACAAGTAATCATATGCGGAGCCACTGTTCCTCTGGTGTGACTGAATACATCAATGCCTGTGGTATTACTCTTCTAGCTGTTCAGCTGTTTATGATCATCAGCTCCTCCTATGGCTGGCTAAGCATCGGTGAAGATATCTACATTATACATCAACTGTCTCTTTCTCAAATGCCACTGCTCTTATCCAATAGCTCTTATCCAATATGAATCTGGTTTTGCATCACATGATAGTTGATGGGTATACTTGTGTACTGAAACCAAATCCATACATCCTTTTACATGTTTTTGATTAATTAAACATGATTTAATTAGTTTACAAGTGTCGCGCTAAAACACTTCATTGGCCCCAGCTGTGAGAGCGGATTTTATGATCTAGATCATGACATTTATCTATTTAATGTAGAGATGTGTATCGTATGAATGATTTAACACCCCCATCGCGGTGGTAATGATGGTGTACTACCAGAGCTGTTCTGGTGGTGATTTCTGAAATGAAATGTTAATTAGGTCCCGGAAAACTGAAAAGAAACAGTGTCTAGGGACACAAGGCCACTCTCTCCCTCTCCGATCACCGTTGTCAACTCACCTGCTTTCCCGGCGCTACATGCCTTTAGTTGCCAGGCAACCAGCTGCCACCCAGGGGCTCTCGTGGTCTGACCTGTACAGAAACCATCCACCCTTTTCAACAGTGAAGGAGGAAAAACTGTGATAATTTTCCAACCGACCTCAATCAATTATTTAACCAAGTGGCCTTTTCTCTTCCTGTTGAGGCTGTGCACCTTTGTTGCTGTGTATTTGAAAAAGCTTTTCTATTTGTGATTCACTAATACCAGGTTGAGTCAAGTTTCTGAAAACAACATGATATTGATTGGAACCTTAAACACCTACGTTGGGCATACATTATTGAATTTCCTTGAAGCTCCTTTCACACCTGATGTCCATCTTTGCGTGCATCGACCAGAAGGCTTATTAGGATCCTCTAAGATGCACTTGCAACTAACCCATTAGGCCATTAGAGCTCTTAGACAGCACCTATTCTACAGCCACTTACAGTAGGCCAATACAGTCCATAAAGATTCATGGATTCATTAGTGATGCTTCTCAAGAGGCTCTTTGGCTTTGTGGGGGTGTTAGACCTCAGGGGACTTTTATCATTGATATTTTTAAAAATCACAGTTCGGAAATTAGGTAAAGGCAGTTAAGAAAAGTGCACAGGGAATAGTAGGGAGCATGGGGAGCTACGGTTTTGCAGAGCAACCAGGGTCAATAATTGACAAATGCCTTTTCATCGAATGAATTTTTTTTGTCTTTTATTCAATGTTTATTTTTTTCTGCTTATGGTAGTGTTTTCTGCTCCTTTTAAAAGGACAACAATATTCTCAGGACCAATGAGGTTATGAAACAGGACCTTGAAATGGTAGGTGGGGAACAAAAGAAAAACAAAGATGGCAACAACTCAAGAGCTCACAGCTCCCTGAGGCTTGGCCTGGGGAAACAACACCTACAACCACATTCTGGACTCGCATACTGAAAACACCTACTAAATAGGTTGGCTCTGTTGAGTCATGAACACTTTTTTTCGTAATTTTCATAAACAACACAAGATGCTGTCCTCACAACACTGAGTGTGTGCTGTCAACAATTACTAGGAGGGATACCCTGTACGAATGGGCAATGTGTTATGCTAGTGTGATATTATGAGTCATTAAAGATGACATAGAAAAATGCTTTGATTAAATTGCCTACACTCTAAGCACCTAGACATCACGCATATAGAGAGTAACTGGGAATACCAAACACTTAGGGCCGGTTTCAGAGACAAGGCTTAGGCCTAGTCCTGGACTAAATCACACTTTCAATGTAAAATCTCCATTGAAGATGTTTTTTAGTCTAGGATTATGAATGAATGAATGAATGAATGAATGGTCTTTATTGTCATTGCTATAGTACAGGTACCAAACAACGAAATTTAGGAGGGGGGGCTCCCCTGGTGCTAGGAAAGAAAAAAAAAACTAAAAAAAACACAAGAAGGGAAGGAGCTGGTTTACATAAATAAAGGCTATGTACACTATCCACTATACTATACTGTACAGATAGACGACTAGGGTTGTCATATTGCACATAGTGTTATTGCACATTCATTTGAAGTGGCACAGTTTGCAGGCTAGAAATGTACATATTTGTGCCTCAGCACTACACCTGATTTTTTCAGTCCAGCAGCTGCCATCAATCCGTCCAGACTGTCCAGGGCCCAGAACCTAGGTCTTTGCTGTGTTCAGGGCCTGGATGGCCCTGGGGTAGAAGCTGTGCTTCAGTCTGTTTGTCCTTGCGGCCATGGTCCTGTGCCGCCTTTTCGAGGGCAGCCGGGTAAAGTGTTCGTACCCAGGGTGGGTTGGGTCTCTGGAGATCTTGGAGGCCTTCCTGAGACAGCGTGTGTTGTACAGCTCTTCCAGAGAGGGGAGGGGGGCGCCGGTGATCTTCTGGGCTGTTCTCACGACTCTCTGTAGCGCATTTCTCTCCGCGGTTGTGCAGCTGGAGAACCAGTTGCAGATGCCGTAGGTGAGGATGCTCTCCACTGCGCCGCGGTAGTAGGCCACCATTATCTCCTGCTTGATGTGTTCCTTCCTGAGGACTCTCAGGAAGTAGAGCCGCTGTTGTGCCTTCTTGATGGTGGCTGGCTTAAGCCTTGTCTGTGAAACCGGCCCTTAGAATCTCCCGCCTTGACTATTGCGACGCACTCGTGGCCGGGCTCCCCACCTCCGCCATCAGACCTCGGGAGCTCATTCAGAACACTGCCGCCCGTCTGGTGTTCAACCTCCCTAAATTCTCCCATGTTACCCCTCTCCTTCGCACCCTTCACTGGCTCCCGATAGCAGCTCACATCAGATTCAAGACCCTGGTGATCGCCTACCGGGCGGCAAAGGGAACAGCCCCTTCCCAGCTGCAAGCAATGGTCACCAGCCCACTCACTCTGCTCTTCTACCTCTGCTGGCCGACTGACACCACCACCTCTACACGGATGCGGCGGTCTCGCTACCCGTTCACGACTCTTTACCCTTCACCGGTGGAACGAGCTTCCCATTGCTGTCAGGACTGTAGAATCACTCCCAATCTTCCGCCGTAGACTGAAGACCGATCTCTTCAAGCTACACCTTAACTATCCCTTCTGAGACATCTACTTCCCCTCTACCCCCCTTTGTACAGTTTCTCTACTATTCAAATAAAAAATGTAAGCAGCACTGCGACTGCCAATGGCCCTTGGCCCAAGCATAGATTTTCCTGCTATGACTGGTGGATAGATGATTCACCAGTCATCGCTTTGTATAAAGGCTAAATGCCAAGTATAAGAATATATATACAAGTATAATATCATCGAGTTGGAGTGGGCTGTGGTATGCAATGCCAAATATTGAAGGAAACATTTATAGTTCAGCAGTGTTCAGTTCAGCCCTCTAACGAAATAAAGCAAATTAAAATTCAGGAGCTCAAACACTGATGCCCTGCAAGTCTACAACGGTTGGTTTGACTTTTCCGGGTGAAATATTGTGAGCCAGCTGGTTGCTAGATAACAAATAATGATTCACACAGCAAAGAGCTTTAACACATGCAGGCCTTTGTTTGCTGTCCCGTTTGACCTTTGTGGAAATAGAACTATGTCGGTTGATGAAGATTAGCTGTTTTTCAAATGGCTCTTTTTCCTTAGCCCGGCTTTAATTTGTTGTGTGTTGTCACGTATTGATTGATGATTACCGGTATATCGGTGTTCAACATCAGATACATGAGTCCAGGAGCTCTCATTTTATGTAGGGTTAAAAGAAATGGACCATTATATTAGAAATGTAATCATAGCTCTAGGCAAGACCATTGTATACTGTATAGATCGTCCAATGTACAGTATTCTCTGACCTATGTTCCACTAGAGTAAATTATACAGGATCGCTCAGAAGGCTGCCCTTTGCTCTACTGTTGCAGCCTGCTACACAAGAGGCTGAACCACAAACACAATGTATAATGATTACTGTAAGAAACACTGAGGTATATTAACCTCTCACTGTAATTTGCCAGCAAAGTCAAATGATTGCTGTGACACTGTGTGTGTGTGTGTGTGTGTGTGTGTGTGTGTGTGTGTGTAAATGTGTATGTGTGTGCGCGCCTGTGTGTGTGTGTGTGTGTGTGTGTGTGTGTGTGTGTGTGTGTGTGTGTGTGCTTTTGCGTGTGCGTGTGAGTGTGTATGCGAGCGTGCATGTGTTTTAATTTCCTGCCGTGCATTAATGCAAGGTAATTATGCATGCAGTGTATGAAAACAAGCAAACACATTTTAGAAAAGGTTATGGACTGGAGCTAAATCGCGGTAATGAAGTCATTAATCTGCCAGACGTCAGCTATTTCTCACATAATTCTCTATTTAGAGTATCATTCAACCGGCTGCTACTTTGACGTGCTCTGATTGGAATGATTTAGGGGAGTGGGTAACCCCATAAAGCTGTAATCTATGGAAGGATGGAATTAAACAGATGATACACTGTACTGTATGCCCACTATTGACTTCTGCTCAGTGAGAGGTTTGATTCTATTTTCGGTTATGACAGGAGACTTTTTTTAGAAATGTCTTGAAAATGTTAGACTATTTTGGTCTGACATTGGTGTGTGTGTGTGTGTGTGTACGTGTACGTGTACGTGTACGTGTGCCCTCTCCAGGCGTTTGGTGTCAGCGGTCAAGCATGGCCGGAGTTACTTCCACCTCCTTCAGAAGGAGGAGCAGGAAGAGGAGGAGGCGCAGCAGAGAGAACGCCAGAGGAGAGAGGCGTGGCACCGCACTGAACCCCGCCCACCATGCTCTGACTCAGACTCAGACAGTGACTCAGACAGGTGAGCCAACACTACTCTAATTGGCCCTGTTCCATTTTTACTTCGTACCCCATTCCCCTACCACCTACCCCTTTCAGAGGCTTCACAGATTGGAAAAGATTGGATATGAATAAGCAATATGATGATGCTTCCACCAAGTCCTCTTCAATTTGTGGACCCCGAAGGCAGAGGGATTAGGGAAGGGTATATACTGAATAATAATAATATCTTTGATTTATATAGCGCTTTTCAAGTAACCCAAGGACGCTTTACAAATTTACATAAAGACAGTCAGACAGACAAAAACAGAAAACACAGAGACAATGCCAAAAACTAAACTTGGGGCCAAAGGCCTTGGTGGGTTTTGAGGGCTGATTTGTAGGTGTCCAGGGTAGGGGCGTTGCAGATCACTGTGGGGAGAGAGTTCCAAAAGGTGGGGGCTGCCACACTGAAGGCTCTATCCCCAAAGGTCCGTAGGTTGGTGCGGGGGGTGGAAAACAGATCCATGTCTGAGGACCGCAGGTTCTGGGATGGGATATGTTGGCAGAGAAGATCAGATCAGAGTCTGGTGGGGGGTGCGGGCATGGAGGGATTTGTAGGTGAGGAGGAGGATTTTGTACAAGATGCGGGACTTGACCGGAAGCCAGTGGAGGTGAATGAGGGTGGGGGTGATGTGCTGCCAGGGCTTGGTGTGGGTGAGAACCCTGGCAGCTGAGTTCTGCACATACTGGAGCCTGTCCAGGGCTTTGCTGGGTACCCATAACAGGACTCCATTGCAATAGTCCAGGCGGGATGTGATGAAGGCATGGACGAGGGTTTCGGGCCACAGAGTCAGAGAGTGACAGTCGGAGTCTAGCAATGTTTTTGAGGTGGAAGAAGGCGGATTTGATGTGTGACTGGAAGGAGAGGGTGGAGTAAATGATGACACCCAGGTTGCGGACTTCGGGAGATGGGGAGATGGAGCAACCGTCAACCTGGAGGAGAAAGTCACCAACCTTCCGGACCAAGTTTAGGCCGTGGTGGCGGAAGATCTGGCCGAGGGGAAGCATGTAGTAGACAGTGAACAGGAGGGGTCCAAGCACAGAGCCTTGAGGCACGCCTTGGTTGACTGAGGCTGGGGAGGAACTGAAATGGAACAGCGTCCATTGACACAGGTGAGTCTAGGTAGCTAACCCCTGTGTGGCCCCCTCTTTTAGGTGGCCCCTCGCTGCAGGGGCCAGCTGGTCATCTGGGGCACGTCCAGGAAGGAAGAAGACCCCGTCAGCGAGACCTTTTACCCCAATCCACCGCTCCCTTACCTCCCCTCAGCTCAGTGAGGCTTCACAGTGAGTCTTCATTCTGTACTTCATGTTCATATGTATTCAGGGGAGTTCCATTGAGACCAAGGTCTTTTTCAAGGGTACCCTAATTGCTAAATATATACACATCACTAGGGATGCTATAGTCACTGTTTACATCAAGAACATTTTTACAGGCAATTGACAACAATAAATTATAATAAGAGCATTGTGCACTGTGCACTGTGGAATCCTTAATGATACACTGAGACTTGCTGTTTTAGTATCCTGCATGTGCCCAAGGAGCACAATGATTAACGGCAGTTCTACCCAGCTCAGAGGAGACACAATACAGCAGGATATATCATTTGACGTCCACACTCAAAATGTACTGTTGTAAGGTACTGCACCTTACTGTAAGGTACTACACAGCACAAACGTGCTAAACCATCAGAATATGTCTTGTGCTATAGGAATGTGGTGTTTTTGAAGCAGTCCTTTTGAATTATCGAGTGTAGAAAGTTAGCTATTAAGCGTGAGATCAAGCTTTTCCTACTCTATTCTGTTCTATTCCTAGTACGTAGTCCTTTTTACGTGATAGGTCTTCACACTAATCCCTACCGCCTTGCATCATTATAGATGCATGAGAAAGTTCAAAGATTGTGATATCTAGGAATCACAGCACCTTGAATCGCAACCTGTCTTCGTTCTGTCATTTGTTTTAATATCAAACAGAGGCTGTCTCGTCTACCTGGCTTGACAGATACCTTTCTATTTTTATCTCGTTCTTTTCCGAATCAGAAGGGGTACACCAGACCAAACTGGCACATGTTGAGTTAATGATGAACTACTGCTGTTTTCTCATTGGTTTTCTCTCAGAACATACTCCTTTGATGGCCCGCGAATGGGGATATATGACATTTTGAAAAGGTGTCAGGTTCTCAGACAAAATATGCCTTGTTAGATGCAGGGGCATGGTTGACAATACAGGGGGATGGATTTACAAAACAACTTCACCTCGGTTATCCCCCCTTAAGTTTCAGATAGAGGACGCACTGTAGTTTTTGATATATAGCTTTTGGATAGAAGCACATACACATACACAGACACACACACACACACACACACACACACACACACACTCACACACCTATATCCTATATATTTACTGTAAATTACACACAATGTTTTTCATAGTGTATTGCCCACTTGTTGCATCATAAAGTAACACTACTGTTACTATTGCATTATAACTGGTTCTACTGTTTCCATACTCTATATGTCGGTTCCACTGTCTTCTTGTGCTCCGTAATCCCTTTGAGTGTGTCTATATATATATAGCACCATTCTCATGAGGGGGATTGTGACACCACTGACTATTCGTCGTCCATCACCTGCAAATGTACAACTTCATTTCCTCTGACACTTGCGTTATTGTTGAGGACGCCATCGCCGCCGCAGACATATAACCCTGACTGCCGAGGAGAGAGGAGAATAACACCCGTTTCAAAGGTTGTTATCCGTGTTCTGATGGATCCTAATCCACCCGACTTGATGCGCCTCCCAGACAAATGCCTGCGTCGATAATGAAAAGCTGTTCCCCCGACCGAGGCCGTCTCATTCGCATTTGAGAGCAGTGAGAGTGGGGGGGGGGGGTGAGGGTGAGGGTGAGGGAGAGAGAGAGGGAGAGAGAGAGAGAGAGAGAGAGAGAGAGAGAGAGAGAGAGAGAGAGAGAGAGAGAGAGAGAGAGGGAGAGAGGGAGAGGGAGAGAGAGGGAGGGAGAGGGAGGGAGAGAGAGAGAGAGAGAGGGAGAGGGAGAGGGAGAGGGAGAGAGAGGGAGGGAGAGGGAGGGAGAGAGAGAGAGAGAGAGAGAGAGAGAGAGAGAGAGAGGGAGAGGGAGAGATGCTATATTGTGGTTGATGTGGGGAGAGAGATCCGTTGAGGGACTGTGGTCACAAGGCCTTGGAGCATGAAGGTTTCAGTGTGACAGACTACTACTTGACTGCTTGTGACAGTACAGCATGGGGAGGACGGATGGCCTGTCATCCAGTCCCTCCTCCAGTACAATGGCTCTTCACTCTGCCACTTCTCCTCCGTTCACACCCTGCCTACTCTGTGTAAAGTGCACTGCGTCAACCTTTCACTCCCTCCCTACTCATTTTGTGCTTTTTTGGGCTGCTGATTATTGAACGATGAATGGCAGTTCTGTGTGTGTGGCGGCGATCAAATGACGCAGTGACTCGTATTGGCCAGTAGGTGGGGCACTAGCACTGTAGCACTCGTGACTTGTGTTGACTTCAAATAAACATCGGGGACATGACCCCTACTAGCATGACTCACTCGATCAGGGGACGCTGGCAGTCACGGAAATCGGAGGACGAGCTGTTGTTTATGCATGGGATGGAATTAGGAACGGTATCAAACGCCTCATTCCATTCCATGCATTTACAATGAGCCCCGTCCTCTGATTTCTACCTCCACCACCCCCCTCTGTACTCAATATGAGGTGGATTAAAAATCAG
>NC_137690.1:10131263-10173763 GCF_963989245.1 Nansenia antarctica
CCGATCGAGGCGAATTAGTCGCTGAGATCAGAGGCTTTCGTTATCACCTCCCGACGAAAGACAGGAAAAAGTGTTGTTCGGGCTAGCTTTTGTTTGCCGGAGTCATCATCGTCGTTTTTTAGTTGTGTTTTTTTTTTCTCCACCCTCGCTCTCCTCTCTCCTCTCTCCTCATAAAGGGAGTCCTGAAATCAAAGGAGTCATTCAGCCTCATTGGTTAAAGCAATTAACTGCTGTTCTCCCTAATCCCTGGAGTTATGTCTGAAATCCCAAAAATTGGCCACCAGAGATATTCTGCTCTGCCCAGAGGCGCATTGTTGCCTGAAGAATGGGGGGGTGAAGGAAGTTCCTTTGCTTTTAATTTGAAAGTCAGTTTGAAAGTCTTTGATGAGAAACGAAATCAACATTTTGGGTACTCATTATTTCCATAAAAGATTGCATAATTAGATTTATCTTTGCAATTGAATATCCTGTAGAGTTTTTACAAGTACTGTAGATGTTTAATCCGGAGCATTCATAAATGGGATAATTAGGAACTATATTTATTCAATCTAAACCCCAGCCAATTTGGGGGAGTTATTGCCTATTATATTTCTTTTTGTCACCATGTTTTATGGGTTTCCCATAGGAAGTCGAGCTCTACATTCTAAAAAAAATGTCTCAGCTGATTAGTTTCAGCAAATGATTCATTTTGTCACAGTTTAATCAGTTGTATTATTTGGGTCTGTATTTTAGCATTTTAATTAATGTGTTCAATTGTCTTGGTCTTGGAGTGCTTTATTACGATGTAATGTTACTTTTTCCTCCACAGTGTGGCATAATGGAATACTGGTCTAACCTCCCCTCTGTTTTCTAACTTTCTTTGACATTGCCGTATCTGAACAGCAGAGGGCGCTGTTGGATAATTTATTGATCAGGCAGCACTTTAATCTCCCTCTCTCAAGTAATCCTGAACATTATGACATACTGTCCATGAACGCTTTAGATCTCCTCGTAGCTTATCTCTATGCAACTGTATACAAGTGTTTTCTTTACATACAAATCGTGAGCTTATTATAAGGTTCTATCTCCGTTTAGGGTAGTTCAGAGATATTGAGCATCAACGTTTTTACATTCCATTATGTTTTGTGAGATGGAACCTTTGTATTTTATGAATTACTAACTAAGAAATGTCAAAAAAAACAAAACAAAAAACAGGCATTAATAAACACCTAATGGACAAAAATGGAGATAGAACCTTATAATTCTAACATCACGAAATGAGTATGCGTACATGTCTTTGAGTATAAAGATTTGGACCAGCATTGAGATAGTAAGAGTGCTGAGACTAGGGTCCTGCAGACCTGAAAAAAACACATTTTATTTCTTGTGTATCCTCCTTATAGATCTTCAGAAGCTTCTGGATGCTGTTCATCACACTGTCACCAAAGAGTTATGTAACTCAGGACAACTACATGGCAACAGCCCTTTGACTGATAGACAAAGGTAACCTCTCCTTATCTTGTCCCGGCGGTGGCTATGGGCAGTGGTGGGCTCAGCTCACCCAAACGTGCGTCATGCCTACCCGATGTTGTTGATATGATATGTTTGAATGTCCGGGAGCATGTTTGAATGTTTAATGTCATATTTGTATTTACTGTAGGTCTATATACTATGTCCCTAGGTCAATGTAGAGAAAAGGCTGGATTAGTGTACATGTACTTGCTTTTTTGCGCTGGGGTGTTTAGCCCTCTGGGAGGTGGCTAATGTATAAAACATTGCAACTGTGAATAACGACCCTCTCCACATACCAGCCTTCCAGCTCCCCAACCCATCTCCCAGAGAATGGAAAACCCAAAAGGCCCTAGGACAGCAGTGAACCTACCAGCCAAGAGGTGTGCCTGTTACACAAAATCACAAAACTACACTCCACCATCAAGCAATAGGAACTTGACTTCATCTTGCGACACCTGACCACAAATAAACTAATTTACCCCCCCCCCCAAAAATCAATTACTTCTGTACTGAAACTTAATTGTAAATGTTTGGGGGGCATTTCATTTCACGGCATTGTGTGATGATATTGACCCTGTGTCTGTGTCTGTGTCTTTGTCTGTGTCTGTGTCTAGTTGCCCTGCTAATCCCCTCTCTGCCAGCAGTCAGTTAATCAGCAGTAAGTGGTCAATGGTGCTGGACCTGAGGGCAGCGTTTGAGGATAGGGCAGAGGAACACGCCCAGAGCTTCAGTGACACCCTGGAGCACAATGCCAGGTGAGGGTCCCCTTCCTTCCTACTGTCTCCTCCCTCCACCAGGTGAGGGTCCTCTCCCTCCTCCCTTCCTCCTCCCTCCTCCTGCTAACAGCATCCCTGCTCTGTTACCACAGTTGGTTGGTTGGTTGTTTGTTTGTTTCAGGTCAGAACCTTTGACTTGTACTGGAACATTTTGTGATGTTGCTTCAGACTTTCATACTCAGCTTTCTTGTGAGACCTTTACTCACTTCTCACATGATCCCTTCAATATGCTGTAGGAGTATTTGCAGATACAGTATAGATGTGTCCTGGTGTTGCTTTGTTTGCATTGTTATGTAATTCTGTGTTTGAGTTTCTGCAAAATGCTAAATGAAGGTTTATGTAAATGAAACAGTTTCTCCTTGTTCGATCTCACTGTTTTCCCTCTATCTCATCTCTGTACAGGAAGAGACTGGATAGTGGCATCCAGAGGTTCCAGGCCCTGCGTCACGTGACTCACGCTCACCGTGTAGCTCGTCATGTGACCTCGACGGTAACGGAGGTAAAGGCCCCACAGACGGACACCACTGAGAGGCCATGTAACAACAATAACATATGGTATGCTGTAATAGCCATTTCCTGGGCTGGAATGTGTGTGTGTGTGTGTGTGTGTGTGTGCGTGCGCGTACGTGTGTGGGTGCGCGTGTGCACGTGCGCGTGCGTGTGTGTGTACACTGTGTGTGTCTGTCTGTGCTTCTGCAATTTATGGACATGACACTATATGCTTGCTTAGGTTTATTAACTTTAGCATGTGACGCAATCAAAACACAGCTGTGTCCCTCATTCGGTCCACATTCTCTCCTCTCCGTCCCTCCCAGGCTGGCCTCCCTGCTCAGCGGGCTGCCTGCTGACGTGGCCAGAGACAACAGAGGGGTGAGCCGTGTCCTGGAGAAACTCGGCCGCTTCGCAGGCGAAGGCACCCCCAAGGTCCGGCCCCAGCTCTTCCTCAAGGTCTTGGGGGGCCTGCAGCCCTGGGAGCTGTGTCTCCCAGACCTCTGCGTCGCCATTGAGGTACTGTATGGTAGGGACATGCCCCCCATTCGATGGCCCCCTACATTTGAAATAGTCTCAAACAAACGTAACGTTTGCAAAGGCTTTACGGATTTCAACACGCTCAAAACGCTTTATGCTTTATATAAAGCAACCACCTGGTCTTGTATAATGCAGACAGCAACTAGAGAGTCTAGTTGGCTAGACAGACTGACTTCACACCTCCCCCTGCCTCACCACCCAACATTCTCAGTCTAGCCTGGTTATGGTGGTGCAGACTGTAGATCCCTCCAAGCATGTTCCCACCGACGAGAGCCAGTCATTTGCTTCTGGCCCCAGAGCTATTTGAGATGAGTTAACAACAGGAACTGATAGTGAGAGGACAGGGTTGTAATAAAGATCGTCCCACAGATAAGCAGTGTGTGGATATTGTGTGTGTGTGTGTGTGTGTGTGTGTGTGCGTGTGTGTGTGTGCGTGCGTGTGTGTGCGTGCATGTGTGCGTGTGTGTGTGTGTGCGTGTGTGCGTGCGTACGCCGTGCGTGCGCTGTGCGTGCGTGCGCCTTACGTGCGTGTGTGTGTGTGTTTGTGTATGTACGAGTTTCCTTTCATTTATTCATAGGAACTGTATTTCTAAGAACGAAGAAATCTGAAGATGTGCTGACGAAGCTAGTTTCCGTCCCCTCCTCTCTCTTCCTCCTCAGATTGCCAGGGAGCATGTTGTCCAGATGCCCAGAGAGGACTACGACACCTGGCTCTGCTCCAGGGTCACACTGCCACAGCCACATCCTCAGCAGGACCGCGTTGCCCCACACATGAGGTGAACATCACTCACAGGGAGGGGAGACTCGAAGGGGAGTGACCAACACACCCTACACACACACGCAAATTCAGACTTGCGCTCACACATGCGTACACTCACATATATACACACGCACGCGCATGCACACATGAACACGCATGCACGCACACACACACACACATACACACACACACACACACACACACACACACACACACATACACATCCCTGCTCCCCAATGTTTAGGAACGGAGGAGGGAAGGCTGATCCTGGATCTGGATCTAATTACTTCCCAGAGAAGTGTTTCCTATCTCCGTCAGGGTGGGACCCGGGACCAGGGCTTCACATTTCACTCGCTCTCTCCTTTCTTTTTGTCTGCGTTTGAAACATGTTTGAGATGTGTCTCCCTTGGGGAGGGTAAGCATCACAGGGCCGCCAAATACCTCCCTGTCACCATAGATGTCCTCTTTACCCCCCAACCCCAACAAACACACACACTCACACACACACACACACACACACACACAGACCCCCCACTCCCAAACAATTCAAGATGGCGGCTTGTTGTCTGTTATTGAGATCAGCCCAACGCTCATGCAGGCTCCGACCTGACCCTTCCCCTAGCCTTGTCTGACTGCCCCTTTATTGGGGAATAAAAGGAGCCTGACCCAGTGCCCCTTGCCTCCTTGATAAGAATAATGAACTCTGCCTGCCTGGCCTTCACTGTGGCTCTGTTTGAGAGACTTGAGACTGTGGGTACAGATGCAATACACCCACAACTGTCTTATTAGAGTGTGACTTTAATAGAGTCCGCCTATTGTGATGGCCTATAATGAAACAGCTGTAATGAGATAAGGGTTTGTGTTGGTTTCATTTGTTATTCTAAGAATGTGATGTGAGTGTTGCTGTTTTATGGTATGGAATAAAAAAAGTTTACTGTTCACTTCTCGATTATCACTATTCTACTGTAGCTTTCTGACCCATTGAACCATTTTTAGAATCAGCAGAGAACATTCTGGTGTCCTTATCCTTGGTGATAATCTGTTCTGAGTTGTCTCCCCTTTGGATGGAGGAAAGGGACAATGCGCCCAGGGTAGAAGGGTCAAAGGCTTTGTAGATACCTAGAGGATGGAAAAGTTATTTTCTGGAGGGGGAGGGGCAGGGGGAGGAAGGGGTGGGAGGGGGAGGGGGAGGGGCGGAGCGGGAAGGGGCGGCGATCACACATTTCAGGAATGCAACACAGTCTGGTTCTGAACCCCTGAGCTTAACCTCAGAGAAGAAAGGGGAGAGGGAAACGAGAACTCTGTAATTTCAACCACTCACTGAGGTTTAGTTTATACCTCCAAGCTAAAGGTCTATGTACTGGTTTGAACTACCCCTAGTTATTATTATTTGTCGGGGTTTGAAGCATGGGTGTAGGTTGTACTAGAGATGGAGAGACCATGTCCCCCCCTCCACATAATATGTGGATTTAACATTTTAGTATTTGACAAGAATAATGTGATGTATGTATGTGATGTATTTAGAAATACTGTTGAAACTCTGCTGGATGAAATGCTCTTACAAAAGGTCGCATTTTCCTGGAAGAGGACTCCCACATCCTCTGCACAAAGTTGGATTTTGCAATTCAGTGTTATTGTCACCCCCATAATTTCGAATCAAACCTGCGCCCAATGGTTGTAATACTTTACAATATTAGTGTTCTCTCAGTCTAACCTCTTACTCAGGTTTAAGCACCAAATCTGGACTATTGTACTGTATTAGCTAGGTTTGGTCTATTATTTGTGGGGGCGTGAGGTGAATTGTAGTGTTCTGGTGTACTCAGACTTTCGACATTCTGTGTCCTTGTGCCTTTTTTCGGTCAATAACACAACAACCAAACCGCCTGCGGAAAATTAAATATTTGCTTTTCAATTACCGGCAGGTCCACTCTATTCCTGCTCAGCTGTGTGAGTGGGCTTGGCAATGCAGAAGAAGACATGTTTGTACAGTAGAGGAGATATTACGCCATCACGGGCTTGCCTGCTTAATTATCAACTGAAAAGCTGTGTCAAAATACCATGTACTGTAAAATATTTAGTTTTGGGAACAAATAAATACCACTAATACTTTGGAATTCTTTTGCAGTTTGAAAGGAGAGAGTGAATGCACTTGGAACCATTGAATCAATAACCTGGATGACGGTTTGGTTTGATGGTCCGCATGATCGAGAGCACAGTATGTCGTGTGTGTGTGTGTGTGTGTGTGTGTGTGTGTGTGTGTGTGTGTGTGTGTGTGTGCGCAGTCATAATACCTCTCCTGGTGAGCCCTTTGGCCAACTGATAAAAGCTCCCATGTTTGCACACCACGGGGGCCTTTGCACAGGCACACACTCTTATCAGCCCTGAAAGAGTTAAGGGCACCTTGTACTGTTCTCAAAGTCTCATACAGTATAATGGTTGCCCTCCTAGTCAAGTATAGCTTCTCTAGTTGTGTTATTATGTTGAGAAGGACAAAATGTCACTCTCGCCAAGTTGAAAGTGACATGTCACTTGCCAGCCAGGCAACCTTGACCTAAAGGCTATCTGCATTGGAGACTGAAATAGGCATGTTAAGAACACGTGCCACATTCACAACTGATGCAACTGAGGAGAACCAGTTTGTTGTTTATAGTCTTTTACACTGTGTCGATGCGCTCACATTGAATAATAATAAATTCATGTTTTTTGTCTTTATTTTAAGAAATTATTGTTCCGTGTCCACTTCATCTATGGGCATCTATCTCATCTTTGTAGTAAAGCAAAAGTCTCCCTGGTAACTTGTCGGTTCACATTTTGTGACTTTATCATAAGTGTGCAGTGACAAATGATTTGGGTGTATTGATCTCTGACTCATCTACACAGTACACACTCATTGGAAGAGAGTTTGATATTGCAACAAGTCCTTTGACATTAAGTAATACAAACTTGGACACCACTGCCACTACACAACAGGATATGCCTCATGATAGATACAGTGCCCTCCACAATTATTGGCAAATATGGTAAATTTGTAAATATGAATAAAAAGGGTTCTAAAAAGTTCACCTTTTGGTGAATTAGCTTAATGTCACACTGAAATTTTTTTGAAACATCCAACATTTCTAAGTACATTTATTAAGAAAAATTAAATAAATCGGTCATCAATAAATAACAAACAAATAATAATAAACAAAACCACGAGTGCCACAGTTATTGGCACCCCTAGAAATTCTTATGAACAAAATGTAACTGAAGGGTTTCTTTTTAATCCATGACTTCCTGTTTCACTGGGGTATAAATATGAGGTGACACAGAGGCCATATTCCCTTATTCATATATCAACATGGGAGAGATAAGAGAACATACAAGTCAAATGAGGGAAAAGTTATTGTCTTGTTATTTTATTGTTGTCGCCTATAGGACCCAATCGAAAAGGAGACAGCATATCTCAAGGTTTAACTCCTAAGAAAGCAATTTCTATATAAAATGTTGTTGAGCTTCATCAGTCAGGGAATGGAGTCTGAGTCTGAGTCTGAAAATGTTATCTACCGTATCTACCGTTAGGGCCATACTTAAAAAGTTCAAAGCAATACTTAAAAAGTTCAGAGCAAACTGTTACAAACTTGCCTGGAAGGGCACCCAAGTTTATTTTGCCCCCACACACAATGAAGAGGATGGTAAGAGAGGCAAAAGAATCTCCACGGATCACTGTGAGATCACTGGAGAGTAGCATCTTGGGGTCACCAAGTCCCCAAAACCACCCTTAGATGCTATCTCCATGGCAATTATTTGGAAGCCTTTCCTTTCATTTCACCACACACATATAATCCCCTGGAGTAAGCTAAAACGCTACTGGAACTTTGACTGGAACCATGTTCTATGGTCAGATGAAACATAAATTGAGTTTTTTGGCAACAAACACTCACGGTGGGTTTGGCGTAAAAAGAAGGATGCTGTACTGAAAAGGACCTGATCCCTACTGTTAAGATTGGTGGAGGTTCTGTGATGCTGTGGGGCTGTTTTTCATGAAAAACATCATGAAATACCATGAATTTTTTTATTTGAATCTGGCTGCCTCTGCCAGGAAACTAAAACTGGGTCATCATTGGATCTTCCAGGAGGACAATGATCCAAAACATATGTCCAAATCTCAGTCATCTGACCTAAACCCCGTTGAAAACCTGTGGGCTGTGCTGAAGAGGAGTCCACAAGAGAGCACCTAGGACCCTGGATGATCTTCTATGAAGAGACATGGTCTCAGATTCCTTGCCCTGTATTCTCCAACCTTATTAGATGTTACAGGAGAAGATTCAGAGAGAGATGTCCTGTTTTATTGGCAAAGGGATATTGTACAAAGAATTAAATGCCAATAATTGTTATGTTAGAAATAATTATTTCTTGATGACAGATTTTATTTCTCTCGAAATAAACATATTTAAATTAAAGGTTGGATGTTTCAAATGTTTTTCAGTGTGACATCAAGCAAATAATGTTTTAACCCTTTTGACTCATCTTTACCAGGGGTGCCAATAATTGTGGAAGGCACTATCTGTGGGTGGTCTTGATCAAAATCCAACACATGTGTCTGTGTCTGTGTGTCTCTGCCTGCCTGTCTGTCTCTCTGTATGTGTATTAAGTACCTGTGTCTGAGAGTCTTGTGATCATCTTCACTGAGCTGACTGTCTGCCTTCATCACTCCTACAAGCAGAGACAGGACCAGAACGGTGCTGGTGGGCCACAGGGGGGGGGTTCTCTTCTTAAAGAAACCATGCAAAAAAAGAAACAGTACAGTGTCTGTAGCTCTGTCCCCTCTCCCCCTTCTCTGTCTGTGTTCCTAGCCAAACTGTTTCTTAACCAGGAGGAAAAGATAGGAATATTTTCTGAGATAGGAAGAGAGACAGGACCTCAGAATTTGAATCCTGTTTTAGATCACTGATAGGCGGGGGAAGGGGGGGTCTACTGCAACTTCCATTCTGTTACAAAATATATTGATATGTTTAGATGTGCAGTTTAGATCCATTTGATGTTATTTATGATGTTTGCTTTGCCCTTTTTTACTTTCATGTGGGTTTCAAAGAATCTGCCAGCCATAGTCTACTGAGTGGGAGGGTTGAGAAGGGAATGTTCTATCTTTCCAGGAGACAGGCTGCCTCTTGCAGACTTGCCACATGTACAGGAAGTGAAACCATGGCGATGCAGGAGTGTGTCATTTATGACGTGAGCCGGTAGGCTTAGAGCAGCTTGTGTGTGTTTTCTCTTCTCAACAAGAAGCTAGAGGCCACTCAGACCCAATCAAAGGACCTAAACCTTCATTACACCGGTGTTCTGTGACATCATCTCTGACCTGCGTCACTGTAGCTGTCGTGAGGGGAGAAACAGGGACTGGAACAGGAAGTAGCATAGTGCATCAGGTCTATCATTTGACTCTGATGGCCCAGCGACATAAAGAGAAGCCGCTCCACAGGTTCATTTGTCAATAATATACTTTCATCACGTGACATTTTCTTTGTTTACTCAAAATAGACAGCACCACACATTTGCATAGGAAATGTGTGGTCCTTCCTCGAGTGAGTGGTTGTCTGGTTTAACCCTCATTAAACCACAGAGTAAATTCATTTACCTAAGTTTAATCTTTAATACCACAGGACCTGGAAATCATTTCTGTCAATTTCCATACATACATTGCATTCAGCATACATTGCATTGAGGATATATTTTTTAAATAAAATTAAACATTTAAATTAAAAAATTAGGATATATTGGCCTGCTCTCAAAACTACAAATGTGATACAATCTCAATAGTGGGGTTTTTTCTGTACAGTTTATCTTGGCCTATGACACTATAGAAAGAGCTCTCAGAATTGTGAGCGGCGCTTTGTTGCCCGGGGTAACTGTGGATAAAGGTCTCCTGTGCAGTGTTGTTGTTTTAGGTTAGGGGGCTAAAGAGTTAGCCACCTTGACGATGGGGGAGGTGGGCTGCGTCTGGAACATTGGATCCTCTGAGTCAATGACCCAGAGAAAAAAATAAAAGATCACACCCTCACACACACACACACAGACACACACACACACACTCACACACACACACACACACACACACACACACACACACACACACACAGACAGACACACACACACACACACACACTCACACACACACAGTCATGCTCTGACGCAGACTCACGCAGTGGAAACAATGCATGACTCTCCCTGGAAAACATGTTTCTGTAATGTCCTTTAGGCCTAACATTCTCGTCTTTCTTGTTAGGCCCTGTACGTCAAATAAATTACTTTAACTGACACTGTAGGTTTATGAATGATCATGGATGATGGATGACAACTTGTAGTTGATGTCTCTTTCATGCAATTATTCTTCACAACTACTGTGCTGGAAAGTGTTTTACTTGGTAAGAGATATTTAAATTCTCAGTAGTATCACTAAATTCATCACCAGTGAACTTGTTCATCATGTTACCATACTCATATGTGGGGGTTTGTGGTGTTTTGCTGTAGGCCTAGTGTTAACCACAGATGTTGGCACTAGGTGAGAATGACAGTTTTTCCACTTTAAATCATTCTTAAAGTGCCCTTAATACCATACCAATACGTTGTGTCATGCCTTACACCATTGGAAAACCAATCACCATATGTAAAAAGGTCAAAGGGGGTCTGACTGAGGCAATATTCATTCATTCCACTTGATGACATCAGAGCATGTTGTTCTGCCCTGAAGGCTCACTAAACCTCAGAGAACCACCATAGGCTACCACCAAATGGGAGCTTAATGTGTCACATGATTTTTATTTGTAATTTTGATTGTAGCTTCTAGTCACTTCTTGAATAATTTCAGTTTCCTGTTTGATCTGCCGATCTGTTTCTTCCTCTTCCTTTTTGCATCCTGCTTGAGTGAAACCCTGTAGCGAGAAAGGCAACCCAATTTTAAACGTCCTCTTAAAAGGTTTTCTATCGATGCGTTCAGGGGGGATCAGATCAGTGGACCTGAGTAGGGGTAGTGGTGGTGTAGTGGATAGTGAGTTGGACTTGTGATCGGAAGGTTGTGAGTTCAAATCCCGCCTGAAACCACACCACTACTAGTGTGCCCTTGAGTAAGGCACTTAGCCCTCAGTTACTCCAGGGGGAATGTCCCTGTAATTCGTAATTGTAAATCGCTTTGGATTAAAAGCGTCTGCTAAATGGCAAAATTAATTAATTAAGATCAGTGCGTTCCCTCTGTCAATGCTGTGCTTGGATGTTTTAAAGTCACATAGTAGCCCTGGGAAACATTGTTGCTCTGTGAAGTCCATCCAAGGAACTTGAACGCTCACCATGGAGATGGTCATTTACCCTAGTTAGGCAGCTGTCCGTGTAGGCTTAGCTAACCCTCTAATAGCAATGCTGAGTGTAGAAACACGAGACGTACTGTAGGATTTATTCAAATCCAACTATAGGTGACGACAGTGTCATATTAGCACGTTGAATATAGCTCTAATTTAAGCGTGAACTTTGACATCCACCACTGTCTGACATCCTACTGGACACCGAAAAGACCAACAATTGCCTTCTACTGAATAATCTACCTGACTAACCACCAAAAACTGAGTTAAGGAGCCTGCTGCCTTCATGATTCAACCAACTTATTTTCTGTTCATGTTGATGGAGAATCGAGAATCATGTTGATCGAGAATCGAGAATCAAAAGTAGTTAGTTTCAGTTGAACAGCTGTGTTAGCTGTTTTAGGCCCAGTTTTGTTCTCTGGTGTGGTGTTTTGAGTAGGAGAGCGAAACACTTTACAGAGGAAGCTCTCACAGATATGCGTCAAAGGCAGTTGTGGTTTCACATGAATCAAATGGTATTACCACAAAAGAAGAAAACGAAATAGATCTGAATGACACAATACCAAGTCATATTTCGTTGTGAATTTCTGTAGTAGCCTAGCAGGGGTTTTACTACCTCTCCCTGAACTACACACATTCACAATATTTACCTCATTACTTCTTTGAAACCTATTGAAAGGAGACACTATACAGTACAAGCGGCAAATAAAAGACTAATCAGGGACACTAAAGAGTTCAAGATCAATTACATCAGAAGTTTATTTGAGCAGCTGATTTAATCAGCTCATACAGTGATAGGACCTTCATCTGCATCACTAATAGGTGGACCCAAGCTATTCACACCCCCGGGAACTTTTGTTAAGGGGGCTGTCCCCAACAAGCTTGGAATGAATGCCCTGTGGTGAGATTAAATACCTGGGATGAAAGGGTGTCACCCTGCACCATTCTTGTCCAGACCTGGGAGAAAGAGAGACAACAATACTCAGCTGACCCATTTAAACAAAGTAAAACTTGAGTTCCTCAGATTTGGTCCTCCCTGTTACTAGAGCTGTTATGTAACATTAGGAGAACTGATTCCCCTTTTTCCATAAAGTAAATGTGAAAGGTGGGAAGGGGGGAGAGAGAGAGAGAGAGAATACAAACATGTTTGTGCTACATGTGACGATTTCCCACGCATCTCCTCTGTTTGACTTTTAACCTTTGGGTCAACCTATAGGGGCGAGGTACAGTACAACACAGTGGACCTGAGTCGGCAGACTGACCGATCACGCTCCAACTACTAGGTAGCTCCTGCTATCTTATCTCCACTAAAGGAAAACACACTTGTGGCAGGTGGCAAAGTCCCATGACTGATTAGACATGTGCCATATTGCATTTATAAAGATTATGGGAAATGCTCTGCTGTCTACCTCACCAGCATCCATCTGATCTAAACATGTGATCATATGGCCAGGAGAAAACAAGGCCTCTGAATCATGTGTTATCTCTGTATAATGTCCTCTTGGACTATAGGCCTACACTAAACTTAAATTTAACTTAACGTCTAATTATAATGGATGCTTGATTCTGATTCCTCAGCACCATGGAGAAAGCAATAGCACGGTTCAACAGTCAGTGAAATATGTGAATCTTTGGCCAATTGAACAATCTAGCAACATGGAAAAGTATTATTCATGGGCAAAATCAATACACTTTCGAGAGACCAAATTTACCTTGCCTGGGTGCTTACATTGTGTTATTGGTAGCATTTCATACATCCCAAACGCTGCCTTACGATGACTACATTCCCTGTCTCAATGGGAACCATGACAGTCAAAACCAGAGACCAAGATGCAATGCAAAGTTTTTTAATGCAGTGATTTAGTTCTACAAGGAGAGCGTTTACCAAAATTATACAGGGTATAGAAAGCATTTATACATGCTGAAACGGATTACATACAGAAGACTCCGGAGCAGAATACACAAATAAATAAGATTTGTCTTTTTTAAACGATCAGTCCCCATCCCCCAAGATAAACAATTTACAGAAATACTGGATTTTCACCCACATTTTTCATACTGACTCGACAGTGAGTGAAAGATTTGAAGCAATCTTACAAACCACTAGCGATTATTAGTGATGCCAAATTATATGTCAAGAACTATCTCCCACAAGTCAATGCAGGATCGCCCATCGTACAGACCTGCTGTAATACAGGAGATTGTGCTTAACTTTGGTCTGAACCCTCCAGGGAGGGGATACTCTGGTGCTTATACATATATATATATATAAATATAATATATATATATAAAGCATAATGTACTGTAGTCATTTGATACTACACTAAATAGGCAGAATTGTTATGGATCATATATTAGTCGTATTACAAGGGTTTCAGACACTGATCAGTTGGGGGAAGAGTTCGTTGGCAAACACGTCGTCCCATGAGCCCTCAGAGCACAGGGGGGAGGACATGTTGCTGAAAGGGGAGGGGGACCGCTCGTATCCGGAGTCGCTGTAGCCATCCGTCAGGTAGGTCGTCTTCTCGAAACCGCCGAGGGCGGGGGAGGCCGCAGAGAGGAAGTCGTCACCGACCCCTTGACTTTCGGGGATGACCACTTCCTCCGGCTCGTCTTTGACACAGACGCTCTCGTCCTCCACCTCCACCTCGACGGCGGGGAAGGCCGCCTCCTCAATCTTCACCTCTGTATCATCGCTCTCCTCGCACTGCCCGTCGTTGGTCTCCACCTCCTCCACGGGCTTGGTGTAAATGTGATCAAAGTGGATCAGTTCATTAAGGGCCTCCAGCTTAACTGGTGCGGGCCCCAGAGATGAAGGTGAGGGGGGAGGTACTGAATCCCCCCCTCCGACCAGCAGCACCGCCGCCGGTTCCTCGCACTCCTGCTCACACTTGAAGAACAGCTCTGGGTCAAGGATGTCCAAAATGCCCAACAAGAGATCAGACTGTGGAATAAAGGGAGAGGGGGGGGGTTACAATTAACGCCAAACCGACAAGAAAACTAACAGGCCTTTCTCACATCAACAGGGCCTGCTTTGTTAAGAGTAGCGATGGAACGACAAAAACAAAATAGCCATGTCTCACCTCAGAGTCTGTAGAGTCAGGATTATCTGTATCCATTGGGAAGTCTTCAGATTTAGAAACTGCTGGGCCTGCACCTGCTGCGGAGGCACACATAGCCTGAGTGCTGCGGACTCAGAAGACCCGATCCCTAAACCTGCGTCGATCCCATTGGATTCCAATACCTGAACCTGAGAGGAAGACAGGAGGGGGGGGGGGGGGGGATTAATATACACAGTAGTCATAGGCTCTCTGACAACCAGGTGGCTCAACTTCAACCCTCACCCCTTTAAATCCTGTCCATTACTACTAAATCTTAATCCTCTTACCTTCTCTTCGGACTCCTCCTCGAAGGTGTCCAACCCAAGCCTCTCTCTTAGTTCCTCGTTCTCGTCGAGAAGGCTGCACGTCTTTTCCCGTAACAGTCTGTTCTCAACATGGAGTTGCTGGTTCTGGGGAAAAAACAAAAACAAAAACATTCACTTAATGCATGCATTTAAATAACTTAGTTATTAGCACCTGTTAATTAACACCAAAGTCATATGACACACTAGGGCCAGTAGGTTTTAAAAAATAAATAAATAATAATAATTACCTCCAGCTCCAACTCTAGAACTTGCTGTTCCAGCTCGCCCATTTTAGCTTTTTTTCTGTCTCTGGCTGTCTGGGCGGCGACTCTGTTCTTTAATTTCCTGGTACAAGAAAGGGAAAAAAGAGAATTACAACATGCATTTTACAAATCGCCGGCAAAGCAGATGATAGGCTTGAGTCAGCGGTTATTGCGCAATTCCCGGCCATGTTCATATGCCACGCAGGCAGAACAGGATCTCGAGCGCCTGCTCCAGATATGGAAAACTGGGTGGGTCAGTTTAGCTGTCACTGACTGGAATCCGTGCGGTGAGCCGGGAGGTTGAAAGGGCGATTATTATAGGGCCTAGGCTAGATTCAAATCTAAGATTTCAAGATGGCTTAGGAATACATGGGGTTGATTGTATTTTATTCGAAAAGAGGCGACCAAACCGACAGTAATTGCGCCGACTAGACAATTAAATCGACGCAACATTGTGTCCATTTCTGGAGCATCTGTGCTTTTTAGTCGGCCAATCAATTCCCTGCTGTTGCTCCCCCAACCCATGGTGTCACGAGATCAATATCCTTGCAATAAAACCTCGATTGCTCGCTAGATAATAATTAACTTACAAAAACAGCAACCTTTAAATATAGATCGGAAATATACCAAATTGTACGTTCATGCATGTCACTACTAACCTGCGAAGTGCCTTTTCTTCTGGACTCAGATGTGTGAGTCTCTGTCTCTTGCGCAGGGGGGGTCCCCCGGATGAGTTCGAGTCGGAGTCCGACGACGCCTGGTTCGGAGACGAGGGCATGACCACCGAGATGGACCGGGTGTAGCCCCCCGGGGCTCCGATGGAGGGCTGCTTCCCCGAGATCAGGAGGACTTTGTGGGTACCTCCCATCCCCGCTGTCACCACAACCATACTGACACTGTTTACCTTTAACAATTTCAAAAATATTGGGGGGGTATTCGTATGGTTTCAAAGAAACCACTAGTGTTTCCTTGGTTCGTTCTATGATCCCCGTCAGTTCTCAAATATTAAAATGGGGTGTTCCGTATGGAGCTATTTCTACAGTCGTGGTGAAATGTGATAGGTTCGCAGAGGCTGTGATGCAATCAAAGTACGCTCTCTGATTGGTCCATAGGAGCTGATGACATTTGCATTAAAAGTTTCTCCTGCGCACAAAATAAATGCCCCCCCTTGTTCCTGGTGTGTGTGATTTCCCGTCTAGCCGCCGACGCTTGGCACCAATAACAAACTTTGCAGAAATACCTGAGAGAAGATAGTGTTCGGTAAAAAAACAACTGTTTTTAAGTTAATATCAAAATAATGGTTCTGACCAACTAAGTACCTCTGTGTCATATTTGAAATCATAGCCTCTATAACCTGCTTTTTGCAATTGATTACAAATTCAGTAGTCCTACTGTACATGATCACATCATAACACAAACAGGCATGTGATGTGACTGACCATAATGGCCTAGGAAACAGTGTTTTTAAAATAGTTAATAGTAAAACACAGTTATTGCAATATATTGCATCAGTTTGCTTTCCCCTCTATAGACCTACACTATAATCCACCTACTTTCACTTTTCTTCCAGTGTAGAAGTTCATTGGTATGAGTGTTTTGAGCGTTATTCCTTTGTGATTTGAATGTAACTTTCTCTTTTGAAAAACATCATTACAGGTATATTGCAGCAAGAAAAATCGGTTTGGGATTTTCCCAGATCTTACTACTTTTTTACTGGCATCTTTAACATCCTTATAGAGGTGTGGTTTGTTATGCTCTCAGAATTGCAAGGAAAGTGTTGCGTAACCTTCCACATACTTCTCTATTGGAATTTCATCATACAAGTGAAACAAGATTTCAATCTCTGCTCTCTCTCTGTCCATGAAATCTATTTCCACTTTTACTGTTGACTTTCAGAATGTTTTTATAGAATAACTGTGAAATTAAGAGTTGTTGAGGCAAATCTGTTTTGTTTTTCTCTTTGGATATGTTAGAACTGTACCTTTACGTTTACCATTGCCTTTGATAAGTTACACATTGCTCCGTTAGTTCTCTTACTGTTAGATGGCTTTATGTTTCATGCGATGTTGTTGAGAGTTTGTTGTTGTTTTATTTTTATTTCTTTGTTTGTGTTCTTAACTACTTTTTTGTTTGTTTGTTATATTTTTTCCATTTTAATTCATTATGATGAAAGTGATGAATGATTGATTGTAAGAAGATTTTCATATCTGTTTATATCAATAATTCAGGATGAAAATACCATGACAATGGTCAGGCGCCCTGAAATTGCGACAAGCAAACATTATGAAATGTATGCATATATATCTGTCATGTTATAGTATCAGTGATCATTGGCTGTTTCAGATGAGATAGACGTAAATTCAGACCTGAGAATTGATATTCTATCAGACCACAGGTGCCACAGAACTAAACCAATTAACGATCAGGCAATATCACCCTGCACTTACTCAACGACTTCCTATATTTGTCAGCAAACACTCAAGGAATTTGCATTTGTGCTGTATCTAAAGCTGTGGGGTTTACAAGGTGCAGTTTTACTTGTGGGTCTGTCACCTCAGTGATAGCTGCCGGAGCCAGTTCAAACATGGGCTGTTTGCATTGTTTTTATGACCACAGAATCAACATCTGAAAAAGTGAGCGTTTCTTTGGTATTTACATGTTTAGTCATTGAGTGGGAGTAAAAAAAGAAGATGCACTGAACCCAGTCCCACTCATGAACAGGATCATATCAGGTCAATGTCTGTGTACTGTACTGTAGACCTCACAGGTTCAAGTTTCATGTATCTCTAATTAATTGGTGAGATCCTGTATATTGTCGCTCGCCATGATTAGTTTGTCTCATCAGTTTGAAATAGAGTCTGCTATGAAATATCATACAGGACAACAGGGGCTGAGCCAGAATACACTTGATGTTATGAATCCTTCTACCGCTGCTAGTTATAGCAGCGGCTATTTTTGGCTTTGGGAAGTTACCGGGGATCCCCTGCTGTTACATACCCCAGATTTGAGTGTCTGAAGTGCATACTCTGAAGTGAGCATCTATATTTACAGTAGCCTATACCCTAAACATATCATAATATAGGAGGGGGCTCTGAGGAGTACATAAGAGAATTCAGTACTGGGTCATTCTATGTCAAATCAACTGACAAAGGAGAATTTCCAAACTCTCAGATTGTTCAGAAATGGTTTCTGTAGTTAGAAACAGATAAGGTACGTGTTCTTGTGTCATTATTTTGTAGAAATATAGTTTAATCCCTGAAAAATAAGATAATTGATTGTACCCTAATTGGCCATGTTCATTTTTGTGGGATTCATGTAATATTCAATTGAAGAAACAGAATTCCAAGCTGTAGCTTCATATTACTTGTCAGACATAGAGAACTGACTAGCTGATACAATCTTCTAAAGGAGGAATTTGGAGGATTCATTGGTGACTTTTGGCCCCTGTTTATATTATCAGGTACTGTAGGACTTTGGTCAAATCAAATTTGGAGTTTGAAATCTATTAAGTATCATATGAATCCCACAAAACAAAACGTGGGTCCAATGAAATTAGCTTATTTCTCAGGGATGAAACGAGTAATTTTGGTGGAATTTAAACTCTTGGTCGGCACATATATCACAGATGAGTGTAATTGTCATTTGGACAGCTTTTTTGGTTTGTTATGATGCTTGTATATGTAACTGTTGTACTATATGTGTGTCTGTAGTTTGTTCAATGTTGTGTCTGTGTATGTAAGTTGTTTTGTCTCAAACTTTGTTCGCCCTGCTGCTGTCAGTCTCTCTTGAAAAGGATGTTATCTCACTGAGACAAACCTGTATACATAAGGGTAAAAACAGCAAGCGAGAGAGCAATAAAGAGAAAACACAGAGAGAGACAGAGAGAGAGAGAGAGAGAAAAAAAGAGGGAAAGAAAGAAAGAAAGAGAGAGAATGTGTGTGAGAGAAATGTGGGGGTGTCGGCTGGGAAGGGTTCAGCCAGAGCAAACAGCCTAGTAGTGGGTGGAGGCTGAAGAGTGTGATCAGGAGGACTAGCGTAAACAGCGGCCCATGGCTCCCCACAGCTGGGTGCTGTCCCAGGGTGTGAACCTACTCACCCCCTCCATTGTCTACGCAACACTGGGATAATGGAGATGGCTATGCCAGTACCCGCCCTGGTATACACACATGGGCGTCAGTGTTTAACAACCACAGCTCCTGCTTTCCCCATGCCTATAGTGTAGCAACCAGGCTCGTCTGGAATACAGCAATGTATGTCAACAACCTCCCCCGCAGGGCTGGAATTCATTCCATTTCAATTCAATTTCGGTCAATTCAGAAAGTGGACTGAGGAATCCTCATTGGAAATAAATGGCACTCTTCAAATTCCTGAATAGGAATTCCAGCTCATTTCCTGAATTTACTCATTTGAAATGGAATCCCAACCCTGCTCCATATGTCCATTGTCCACCACGCCTCTACTAAAGCATAAACAGACACATGGGCAATGATGGTCCTCCTTCATTTGTTGCTTGTGGCTGTGTCCTTACAGCTGTGACATACACAGGATGTAGTCTCTGGAGAAAACAGGGCTATATGTTACATCATAGCTATACCCCCATCTGGTACACATAAGGGCTGGAACAATGATATATGCCTTGTGCTCTTTGGGGGCTGGGGGATACAGCTTAAAATCAACAGTGGCCTCTGATCCACCCCCCTAATTATAGTATCTAAACTTGGTGCTGCAGGGTGGGTCCCTCCTAAGGCACGTACGTAGTGGTTAAGCTGTGACTCGCTTGGTAGGGCGAGTCACAGATTTACTGTGGACACAGTTACCTTTCCGTGCCTACCTCTAAAGCAGATTAACAATGTCCTAGATCTACAGTACATAAACAATGGCTGCAGTGTAAACCCACCTCTTCTAAAGACTTTAGCTACATAGTATCCTATTTAACAAAACAATGATGTCGGCATTCAACTATGCTGTCGATACAGTTGTGGGAATACAACAGAATCGCTATCGGACAAAACGTCTTGCAACACTTTCCAACTGTATTAGGATTAGGCCTAATGTGGAAATGTAAGTTGCCTCATCTCAGGTTTGGTTTTGCCTTACTGTAACTGAGAAGCAATATATGGCAATAGTCCCAGACAGATTAACTGCCCTGTAGCTTCAGTTTTGCCCCACCCGGACATCTTCATTTACTTAGGAAACTGCAACAGCACACAGAGGTAGCAAATATACTCAGTAGAGGGACGGAGCAGGATGTATGGGGTGGCATCCTGCAGGATGTAGTATACATAGGATGGGTAAATGTCTTGGGTTCATTCCTTTTCAAATTACCACTTTATTTATACAGGTAAAAAACACATTGAGCCCCAAGGGCTCATTTTCAAGTGTGACCTGTTCACAGGCATACAACAACAACATCCACCACAAACAAATACAATACAAAACCTGGCCTACATAGTCTAAAAGTAAAACTAGTCTAAAACAGTCTAAGATAGTCTAAAACTAAACTAAAACTACAAAACCTAAAACTAGACAGCTAAAGAGCTAGGGACAGGGAGGGGTCAGCAATGGGCAAAAGGGAGGGTCAACTCAATTGCAAGAACAAATCATAGACTTGCACTGTATCTATGTACTGTAAGTATCTGTATCTGTAAGCTATGACACCCACCATCTCAGATTGTTCGGAAATAGTTTCTGTAGTTTAAAAAGATGTGTGATAACATGAGAGGGTGCTCTGAGGAGTACATAAGAGAACTTAGTGCTCCGAGCCAAACTGCTCACGGAGTCATTCTAGGTCAAATCAACTGACATAAGAGGATTTCAAAACCCACCCTCTCAGATTGTTGTAAAATGGTTTATGTAGTTAGAAACAGATATGTATTCTTGCATCTTTATGTTGTAGAAATATAAATTTAGAACCCCAAGTTTTAAACTGTTTTAAATTGAATTCCAGGACCACGGAGCTGAGTAGCTAAAACTATTTCTACCATGACCTATTCTTATTTTTGGCCATAAGTGATATTTATTTTCTGACCTAATCAAAAAGGAACAGAGATAAAGTGGCATTTTACCCAGTATAGCCTTATAAATCATTGCACACCTATATTTGAGCCTACACAGAGTCAATGCAGACCAGCCAACAGTACTGGAGAGATCACAATGACGTGTTAGACATGGTAATAAAAAGAAAGAGAAAAAATAAAATTAA
Source organism: Nansenia antarctica (assembly GCF_963989245.1). Taxonomy (NCBI): domain Eukaryota; kingdom Metazoa; phylum Chordata; class Actinopteri; order Argentiniformes; family Microstomatidae; genus Nansenia; species Nansenia antarctica. Next base: position 10,152,522 of record NC_137690.1, read on the forward strand.
CAATAAAAAGGTAATGAACCTGAGGGTTAGGGGGGTGCTCTCAGGGTAATGGTTGAGGCCTGTATATATGTTACGGTACATGTGGGAATAAGGTACATGTGGGAAAACTAGGGTTAGGGTTAGGTGCTACGTTGACTTGGTACATGCTGGCATGTCTAACCCTAACCCTAGCACCCTAGCACCTAACCCTAACCCTAGTTTTCCCACATGTACCGTAACATATATACAACATCACTAAAATCCAAGACCGACAGGAGTGTACACTGTAAAAGTTCCTTTCTGGCTTCTAACTTGTTCTCAGCTTGAGATTCGTTATCAAGTTCTCAACATGAACAGTGACACTCAGCTTGTCATCCTCCCAAACACCCACGTATTTGTACACTTTGACTTGCTCTATTGTATGTCTTTTTTAACAGGGAGTGCTCCAGATCGGTGTTGTAACACTGTGAGTGGACATGCATTGGCACCATGTAAAATGCCTATAATTCCTAGTTTAACCATAACCTAACCCTAACTCATCATCAGTGCTAATACACTACAACGTTGTCACCCACACAGCTTGATCGTTTTACAATAGAAGAGGTCCAGAGGATTCATGTGAAAAGATTGGGCCTTTATATCTGCACTATTCTTTACATTTACATTACATTTTCTACATTTAGCTGACACTTTTAGCCAAAGCGACTTACAACACATATATCTGTCTTAACTAAGTGAATCATCTATACATCAAAAAGGGACCAGGAACAGGGGCCAGTGGCAGTCACAATGCAAACATTTTTAAAGTTTTTATTATATATATATATATATATATATATATATATATAATAACAGTAACTGTACAGAGAGTGGTAGTGCAGGGTGAAGAGGTCTTTAGGAGACACAGTCAAGAGATGAGACTTCAGTCTAAGTTGGAAGTATATAGGCCTACTGTAGTTTATTACTGTAGTTATCTCATAGGCCTAGCAACACTTTTATACGTTATTTCATTACCTCTGATATGAAACCCACATTTTGCATGTGCCTGCCCCATGGATAGAAGTGAGAGGAACAAGAGAGTCTCAGTTGCTACTGTCTGCCGCAGTGCTACAGTATAAAGTCTGTCAGAAATGAAATAGTTCCGAAATTACAAATTACACCTTTGCAGCTAATTGAGTGCTATTGCTTGGGAAAAAGTCACAATTGAGCCAAAACAATTTGCTATGTAAATTGACCTGAATCCATGAGTGTAATGGTGCTCATTGTCAATCCCCCGTAATTGTCTTAGGGTCTCTGCCAACACTTTTTTGTTTGGCCGGATAAGCTACGCTTTGTTTGCCAGAGAGCTGACCTAGCGCTCTTTTTGTTAGGTGGGCCATCACATTTACCCTGCCCTCCCTGTACTGTCTGCTGCCTCAAAAACCAAAAACCAACAACAACAACAACATTGCTGGCAACAACACTATATGTTCATATACAGGATAACAAGACCGTGAATGCATCACCCATAATATCCTGTTGACGTTGTCATGTCAAGGTGGAAGGGGTCACTGTACAGTATCTTTTAGGAGGTTTATACAGGGGTGTTGAAGATCTACTGTAGCTCTGAAAACCTAAGGCTCAATCCCCCGTGAGAATGTTTCCTATGTGCACCCATACAGTACAGGTAGGCTGACTTTATTCACATTATGCCAATTATATACACTTTTCAGATGTATTTTAAGCCCCAGGGTAATTAGACTGGCATTGTGAAGAACCGAACAGCTGCTTTAGAATAAGTACACTTATTTCTCTAGAATAGTAGGCTACCATTTCTTTAGCATGTACACAAATGACTACAATAATGAAACTACAAGTACTGTCGACGTCGCACAGACATGACGCGTGTCTGACGTAGCTACGCAGTTGAATAACACAAGGCAACATGGCAGCTTCCATCAGGCTGCTGGCCCGGAGAATAGTCCGTGAATCTGCACGACATATCTCCCGGTCAAGTTGTCCTTCTGATCTGTCAGTGTGTCGGTGTTTTAGTCATGGTGCCGCCGGGGACAAAAGTACACATTTCGGTTTCGAGACCGTGCCCGAAGGAGAGAAAGCAGAAAGAGGTAGGCTGGATTAATTAAAATTAATACGATTATCAGTTTTGCAGGCGGAACGTCCGATTTTGAATGACATCTGAAGTTTATTGAGCTGGAAGTTACCATTTCTATCTAGCTAGTGGTCTAGAAACCTGGTATCAAAAACCTAGTTCACCTTGCATCACCTTCACATGGCCCAGTTAGTGTGTTGGTTAGGCTACACGCCCCCATACCACCATGTCATGCCAACCAGTGTGAAGTCAGTAATTTAGGGTGCACACATCCAAATAACTTGGTTGCAATCGCAAGTTATTTCGTCCTCTCTTTTCATTGACCTGTTAAACCCTTCCTTGCTCCTCCCTTCTGTGTGTGTGTGTGTGTGTGTGTGTGTGTGTGTGTGTGTGTGTGTGTGTGTGTACCTCCAGTGTACAAGGTGTTTGAAAGCGTCGCCCAGAACTATGACGTGATGAATGACGCCATGAGTCTGGGGGTCCACCGGCTGTGGAAGGACATGCTGCTTCACACTATGAACCCCCAGCCTGGCACACGCTTGCTGGATGTCGCTGGGGGAACAGGTAGGCGTTCAATTACTTATTGCTTAGACAGGATATACTGCTGGTTGTTTGCTGATCCATACAGTGTATACAATGGTGGGGATGGGGAGGTTAAACTGAGGATTCAGGGTCACTGACAGCCAGGCACTCTTGTCAATCATCAATCACATGTATTTGTACAGCCCTTTTTATATAGACTAATGTCTCAAATGCTTCACAACAACAACAATACTAAACAATAAATACAATACAAACAATAAGAATCATAGATCCATGAATCATAGATCCCCAAAGAGCAAGCCAAGCAAAAAAAAAACTCAAAAACCAAAAATATAGGGCACAGCGGAAAGGAAAAAGTCTGGAGGTATTGAATCACATATTGGGAGAGCTGAAACAATTGTGGGCTGGACCAATGTTGATATTCCTCATGCTCTGCTCCCTGCTTTGATCCATGTTGGATGTGTGTGATGGCGGTCCTCTATTAGAGCCTTCAGAGATCCCTCCATACCTGTGTCCCTACAGGCGACATCTCCGTCCGTTTCTTGGACTACGTGCGTTCGCAGCAGGAGCGCGCGCAGCGGCGGACGGCGCGCGCCCAGCAGACGCCCTCGCGGCAGGAGATCTCCGAAAGCTACAAGGAGGAGGCGGAGCCCCAGGAGGCCCGGGCCGTGGTGTGTGACATCAACAAGGAGATGCTGAAAGTGGGCAAACAGAAGACAGAGAGCCAGGGTCTCACCACTGGTAACTATATTAATAACACCTTTTAAATGACAGCTTTCCCACTGTTTTTTTTTTTTTTTCACTTTCGTTTTGTATATATTATTTATTAGAAGGTTCAGGAGTATTGGGAGAGAGCGGTATAGAGAAGAGGCATAGTATAGAAAGTTGTGAAATCGAGACTATAAAATCCTCCGCTGAGGAGAGACGTGATAAGCAAGCAGGGAACATCAACACTACACTGCGCTTACGCATGCCACCTTTTTCAAAGTTTGATACTCAGAAATAATACCTCTACTCAGAGCTCCTTCTCACTTGATTACCTTTGATGACGTGTAATGGACATCTAATGGTAGAGTATAGCATATGAGATGCCTGTTACTGTAAGTCACAGTGACTATACTATGTTGTTAGTCAATGCTCGTTAGGGGTGTGAACATGTAAACTCGTTGACTTTGAACCATCGTATCTCTCATTATTTCTATTTTATCACCTCACTCATGGATTAGTCACTTCGTTATCACTGATATTAATAAACTTATTTATCATATACACACAACCGTCATCACAACCCTTATCTGTCTTTACTATCCCTTTAGTACACCTTAATACCCTCAATGAATTAACTTATATTGACTTTTATCAAGTTTTATCAAATAGTTTATGCACTCCATACAGTGTGTGTGTGCGTGTGCGTGTGTATGTGTGTGTAGTGTATTTACAGTATGATTGGTGTTGGTGGCATAAGTTGTACAGTATGTTGCTCTGACGTGTATGTGTGTTTGACAGGCCTGTCCTGGGTTGTCGGGGATGCAGAGGAGCTTCCCTTCGATGACGACCAATTTGACGTGTATACTATCGCTTTTGGTATCCGAAACGTTACCCACATAGATCTGGTAATTCTTTGCTGTGCCTCCCTTCAGTGTACAACATCCACGGGTCCTTTCCTTCTCTTGCAAAATCTGCCTTAACTTAAGTCTTGTTTTATGTTTATTCTGACTTCACATTTTTATTTTGACTTCACGTTTTTATTCTGGCTTCTCATTTAGGCCCTGGAGGAGGCTCTACGGGTCCTGAAGCCTGGAGGCAGGTTCATGTGCCTAGAGTTCAGCAAAGTGACCAATCCCCTGCTAGCCAAGTGAGTGAGTGAGAGAGAGAGACCAATCAGTGAATTTTCTGATCTGAATTAACATATTGTATCTACCGGTAGCTATAACATATTCAACTGTGAACTTCATCACTGTCAAACCTGGGTAGATACTGAAGGACAAGATCTACAGTCATTTTCAAGTTTTGCTTAATTAAGATGCAGTCACTCATTAGAGCTATATAGCTCTCTAAGTGCAAATATAAGAGTTGCATTGGTCACATCAATAAATAGTGTCTCCCCCCCCACCAATAGGCTCTATGATACGTACAGTTTTCAGCTGATCCCAGTGATTGGTGAGGTCATCGCTGGTGACTGGAAGTCCTACCAGTACCTGGTGGAGAGCATCAGGAAGTTCCCAGACCAGGTGAAAGAGGATGACACAGCTGTGCCACTGTTTCCATAATCATTCTCAATGGGCCAGTTTCACAGACAAGGCTTAAGCCTAGTCCTGGACTAAATCACACTTTCAATGTAAAATCTCCATTGAAGATGCTTTTTAGTCCAGGATTAGGCTTAAGCCTTGTCTGTGAAACTGGCCCTTAAATGTTTTACCTGAATGAATGTTCCTCTAATATGCTAAGAGGCCCTATTTCAATGTCATTAGTTCCTCCTGGTTTATATTCAGTTGCATACGGATAGGCTTAAGCCTAATTCTAGACAAAAAAAAACAAGATTTTACATTGAAAGTGTGATTTAGGCCTAGTCCAGGACTAGACTTAAGCCTTGTCTGTGAAACCGACCCAACCCCCCAACACTTTTGATTACATGCCCTCATGACAGATGTCGGCTGTGTGTTTCACTCACTCTTAACTCCCTCTTCTCTCCTTCCCACAGGAGGAGTTTAAAGGCATGATCGAGGAGGCAGGGTTCTCTTCTGTCAAGTACCACAACCTCACAGGAGGAGTGGTGGCCATTCACTCTGGCTTCAAGCTGTAAGAGGAAAACACTAAAGCCTCCTCCATGACAACAACAACACTGTTCTAGGCTTGACCTGCCTGAGGAACTGTGGCCAATCAAGACCCCGCTTCACAGAGACACAGCTGACTCGGATGTACACGCAGCTAGCAGAGTCCACTACTAAAGAGGGAGCATTAACAGACGTGCTTTCTATACTGTGTTTATTTGCCGGATTGTGGAAAGGCTGTCTTTTTCCAGGTGATCCAATAGACAGTTACTTTATGCAGGTTTCTGTCATTTTGGGGTAAACACTGACTATCTTAGTCAAGCCTCTGTTCAAAGAGATATAACTATGAGCCTTATGAATGTAGATAATATTGTACCATGAGAACAGCGCTTGGCTATAAGGACACAGATTTCAGAGATGGATGTATATATGATAGCCTTTTAGTAATTAAATTACTAAATATCTACACATTTCGTAGAACAGATCTGGTTTACAATAAATGCAAACACTTGTTAACCTTGTTCTTCTTGTGTTCCTCTATACTGTTAATGTGGGGAAGATATCTACTTGCATAATAATTCAATTAGAAATGATTGAAAAATATCTTGAACAATTGTGTCCAAATCTTCTCATGTGAAATGTTGTCTTTAGTTATATTAGTCTGCCATCATCTGGTCAAGTAGGGTAACTACTGTCTGATCAATGTAATATACAGTACAAGAGGAATGCTCTATTTTCATCAGAACTACCGGTAAACGGCCATTTACCGTTTAAATACAGACGTTGTGATGACATCATCTAGATGTCTAATTCTTTTACTGTAAAACTTACTACCCAATGTGGTGCCATGTGCTAAACGTAGACTTAAGATGTAACACCTTTTATACTGTTTGCATGTATTCAGTTGATGTTTTTATTCTTCTTGTTTGTAATGAACAACTGGGTTGAAAGGAAGACGCCACAACATGAGTTACTTGAATAAAACTGTATATTTTACAGATCTTTGTACACTTTAATTACAAAACTGTATGGTACTAAATTTTTAAAATCAGTTTTTGGTCAGAGAATATTTAATCGTCTCGTGTGCAATTACCATGTATTTACAAAGTCTCATGTTAGTGATCTCTCAAAAAGCAACCAAATAACAACTCCAAAACGTTCATACACTCTGAACATAAGACATGGCTTAAAGATAAATATATTAGTAAATAAATATTCAGAGAACATATTTCCATTTATGAAATGTGCTGCTATACAGATACAGAAATATACACAGATTGATTTCTAGCCTTTCAAACATTTGTAAAATGGTAATGACGGAGAAAATAATTATATTCTTAAAAAATTAAAAAATATTAATTTTTTGTACACATTTTCTTTTTATACAATCTTCTTAAGTGCTACAAACAATAAAAAAAATTAAATAGTGACTCAAGTACCCCAAAATGTTATATTTGCAGTACATATCTGTATGCAAAGGCAAGATTAGATTCTCACTTTCATTGATTACGGCACTGGGTTAACATATAAATAGGGTTATTTTTCAAAACGATCGCCTCTGTGAAGAGAATGGGTACATTTCATAGAAACAGTATAAAACAGTCTGTAAAACAAACAGAAAAGCATGAATGATATTGTGAGCATGTGTATTGTGTGATTTTAAGAAAATCTGATAAAGATGCTTTAGGTGTAACTGCGTCATAAAAACCCACAGCTACAATACAAAATGGATCCCTTGTGAATTACAACTCTTTCCCATCTACTTTCCTTTGGCCTTTTTAGACACAGTAGAGCCTTATAGAACCCATGGAGCCCATGGAACCCATCTATATTTAAGCAAGTATCGGGGAAAAGGAGACTGATTATGGGTGGAACCAGGACTCAAGATCTGTATGCGTAACACTGACATTCACGCAAATCTTGCATTAATGCCAATGGGAAATGTACGCAAATTATTAAGAGTTACACGCACAGATCTCGAGATAGGATTCCATCCTATAGTATATGAGGTACTGCAACAAAAAAAACACACACACACCAAAAAACGAGCTTCTGAACTACCGAGTAGTGTAAATTGATAGAAAACCAATCCTTTCAAGATTTCCAAATAACTTTCTATGAACCTGAAGGAACTATGTCACTCTGGACCCCTCTTCAACCTAAAGTGACACAGTCGACAGGGTGCAACGTTTGGACGGAAATGTCATGCCCGATGTATGTATCATTCCGTGATCTGTTTCCACTCCGCAAACATTTCTATCTGCATCTAAAAGTTGCACCCCATTGAGAATGCCACCAACGGAGAAGTGTGGTCTAGTATAGCTTAATCTCCTCAATGAGAAAAGTGTGTGACACTGGCTCCCCTCCAATTGACACCCTCACCCTCCACCCCCCACCCCCTAAAATAAAACAAAACAAAACAAAACAAAAAAAACAAAACTGTGTGTATATTTTGGTATATAACCTTTTCATCTGAGTTGGTGGTTTGTTGAAGCTTTACATAGGCAACTGTCTCCATACACGCATAGGCAACTGTGTGCATGTACATGCAGGTATTTGTGTAATAAGAATTAAGAGTGTACATTTGAAAAACAAAAAAAAATAAAATCCTCAAACATCTTGCACAAAATGGAGTCTAGATATCACATGAAAACCAACTCGCCAAATCCCCAAAAACCTCACAAACTGGGCCAGCTACACAGTTTCTCTCCTATAGTCGCGTGGCGGCCCTGACCCTCTAAGGTCGTGGGGGGGGTGGGCCTTTGTTTAGTACCCCTGCCAACCACTTGCTTGAAACGTGCTGAACTTCACCCCCATATTTGTGCTATGATTCTCTATCTCAGCCCCCTTGATGCTGTTGATCATGCGGATGTGGGCTGAGCTGCTCCGTGGCCACAGGAATGAACTGGATATGTCTGGATACGTCAGGCCGTCATTTTCAGTAGAAATCCACACCATCTAAGATGATAACATTCGGTCGCTCAGGGAGCAAAAAGGCTAAAACAAGGCAACTGAGGGTTTTTCATTGATTTGATTGACTGACTGATAGGGTACCAAAGACATTGGTTTGAGTCCCTGTTTTTCGGGCTCTACCTCATACCCCCAGGTTCTCGTCTGTAGCTTCACTGTTTCCCGACGCGTCGTGGGTACTGGAGCTCTGGGGGTGGAACAGAGCCCTCGTCTCCTCCTCCTGGGGGTACGTTTGACCTCTGAACTCTCCCGAGGAGAAGTACCCCTCGTTGGGCTCCCGTTGTTGTTCCCCTGTCTGCCTCTCTCCCTCTACTGCGAGGCCGGCTGGCAACAGGCTGCTCTGAGTCTCTGCCCCCATGCCCAGCTCACAGTCCGTGTCCTCGTGGATTATGGGTATTCTCTGGCTGTGATCGCAGCAGCCCTGTCCCGAGCAGGCGTCCGAGTCTGCGTGCGCGTACTGCACGTTTACCGCGTAGTCCTCGGCGTATCGCCCCCCGGTGGCCCGGTGAACCTTCATCTCCTTGTAGAAGCAGCAGGGCAGCCCCTCGTAGCTCATCTGCTCCGAGGGAGGGCACATGTGCTCAGCTGCGGTGTAAAAGTTCTGCGAGGAGGCGGAGCTCTGAAACTCCGCCCCCCGGTGACAGCGTGCCGAGGCCAGTGGCCCTACCCTGTCCGAGTCCTGCCCTTTGCATTCCATGTTGGGAGGGAGAACCTCGAAGCAGCAGCTACACGCTGCCCCCCCTAGCTCCCCCGTCTCCTCCTGCCCCCCCTTCCCCCTGTCCGCTCCGGCGCCTTCGAGGGCCCCGGCTGAGGTAGTGCTAGTGGTGCTATTCTCCCTGGGTTCCAGTGACGAGCGACTGCTGTAGTTGGGCTCCAGGCTGCAGCTGGAGAGCTGGTCCCCGGAGCCGAAGCCCGAGGCCCCGGGAGGAGGGGGCTGGAGGCAGTCGTGTCCCGAGGGGGCGGGGGTTAGGGAGTCCTCGGCCGCCCCCTGGGCTGTGGGGCAGGCGGCTGCCCCCCCTCCTGCCTCTGCCGACCCCCCTCTACAGGGGCTCTTACTGCGGTAGACGTAGGGGTCGTAGTCGCTGCTGAGCGAGCTGCGGAAGGTGGAGCAGCTGCCGTACACGCCCTGGTTGCTGACCTCGGTACAGTCCAACATGGAGTCGCTGGACGAGCAGTGGCACTGGCCCGAGCTGCAGCTGCTGCTGTCGCTGCCGGGGCAGTCGGCCAGGTAACCGCTGCACACCGAGCGGTGGCCGTGGTAACAGCCCAGGCCCGACGTGCTCCCGGCGTCGCCGAGGCGCGAGCCTGAGGCGGGGGCCATGTGCACCACCGTCGGGTAGAGCAGCCCCTGTTGGAAGGCCCGGCTGTGGTGGCCCTTATGGGGCCCGCCCCCAGCACCGCCCAGCTGCCCCGCGACCGCCGGCCCCTGGGCCCCCCCCTCCTGGGCCTGTTGAGGGAACGTCAACCCCTGGAAGTAGTAGTGCTGGTACATGGTCTCGTACTGAGAGAAGCAGGCGGCCCGCGAGAAGCTGCGGCCGTGGAACTTGGGCCTCTTGAAGGCTCCGTGGTGGGGCTGCTGAGGGTAGGCGGGGGGACCGCGGTGCTCCATGCCACAGTGATGGGGGTTGAGAGAGTGGTCCAGGTGGAGGGTGGGGTGGTAGCCTCGCAGGAAGGCCGAGGCCGACTGGGGCGGGTACATGCCCTGGGGGTCCGGGTGCTGGTCGACGGTGAGCACGGTGATGGGGTTGCCGTGGGGGTCCATGCTGGTGCGGGTAGGGTAGGCTGTCACTTGCCCGGTGCGGTGGACTCTGCCTGGGTAGTGGACGGGCAGGACTACCCTCTGCTGCCGGTTGTGGACCGGGTTGCCTGGGTCCATGCACACAGGGCCTGGGTTCCCCTTCTTCTGCTCTGAAAGAGGGGGGGAGAGGGAGAGCGAATGAATAAAACCGCATCCGGGGGGAAATCAGTACATCATTGAGGGCAGTGTTGTTGACTAACTCACCGATAATGTTGTGTCTGCAGTGAGGGCAGGTGTGGTGCTGGAGCAACCAGGGGTCAACACACTTCTTATGAAACCTGTGGGCACACGGGATGACTCGGAGCTCCTGTGAAGGGAGAGAGGGGGGACGAGAGTTAACACAGGGTTACTGTAAAATGGTCGACGTTAAAATGTCGGCTAATATTCCCGTACAGGTTTCGGTTCTCTTTGGGTAGGAAATATCAAGCATTTTCAGAGTACAGTATGGGTGAATGGCCAACAGGTGGCAGCAAAGCGGCAACACATTTCTCATCACCCTCATCACACTGGACTTGTTGGTGACAAAGATGCACAAATGAAGCTGAAGTGCAGTTTCAACCATGAAGACTAATCTGGGCGTCACCACACCTCATCAACTTTAATCCAACGGGCACACATTGTGAGAGTATTTTACTGACTTCCTTGCACTTGCTGTCGTTCAGAAGCCTGTTACACCTTTGACCCACCACTTCCCAATCACCTCAACCCCCCCCCCAGCTGAAGGCCCTATCAACCCTTCACCGGGGGTCACGATAGCAGCTCGCCCTTTAGAGGGGCTCACCTAGCATCCCTGGGATACCATTCCCAGGACGGCAGGGCGTACACTATAAACGTTCTAAGCTGTACGAATTCAATAAAGCTGTTCAGAAATTCAGAATTCAGAAAAAGTCGACAGTATCTCGGGTTAAAATGCAGTAGGGTAGAGAAATCTCAATATCGTAACCAAAACTACAAACACGATAGGGCTCTATAGCTACACCAGTAACTCTGTAACAGCCCTACCCCTGTAATCTTTATTGCACAGAGCAAACCGAGGCAGGGCTAATATGAGGCTAATTCATTCATTCATTCATTCATTCATGCTTTACTCCCATGACCAGACATTAACATCACAGAAAACAGGGATTCCAACACTCTCTGACACAAAGCAAGGGTGTTATCATTATGTTATTCTCTCTCTCCCCCTCTCGCTCTCTCTCTCTCTCTCTCTCTCTCTCTCTCTCTCTCTCTCCCTCTCTCTCTCTCTCTCTCTCTCTCTCTCTCTCTCTCTCTCTCCCTCTCTCTCTCTCTCTCTCCCTCTCTCTCTCTCTCTCTCTCTCTCTCTCTCTCTCTCGCTCTCTCTCTCTCTCGCGCTCTCTCTCTCTCTCTCTCTCTCTCTCTCTCTCGCTCTCTCTCTCTCTCGCGCTCTCTCTCTCTCTCTCTCTCTCTCTCTCTCTCTCTCTCTCTCTCGCTCTCTCTCGCTCTCTCTCGCTCTCTCTCGCTCTCTTTCTCTGCCCCCTAGCGTGACTCATCTCCTCTTTGGGCTCTTCTCCACTCAGCTTTTGTTGCTTAGTTCAGTGCTAAAACTATAAGCTTTGATGCCATTCAGCCTTTTATATAGCCACTTCCTCTGTGCCATCCCCGGCGCCACGCTTTGTTGTGTGTTTTCTTCCACTCCTTATTCGAGACGACACATAACCACAAACACACACTCGCGCACACACACACACACACACACACACACACACACACACACACACACACACACACACACACACACACACACACACACACACACACCCTAACCGCGTCCCTGGGGCATTGGGGGCTTCTCCCCTTTGCGTCTCCGGGCAATGGATGAGCAATGCTGTTACAGTAAAAACCCTCAAAGGCCCAGATTAGGCTCTAGAATAAATATTTCGACAATGACTCTCAAGGATTAAAGGACGCCGCGCTGGGAAAAACAGGAAGTAGATCATAGACCCATGCAGCCATGACAACGTTATCTCTCCAGGTGCGAGATCGAGCGTACGTGCAGACCGAACCCCCCAAATCAAGAGGACACGTGCGGACCGAACCCACACATTAAGAGTGCACGTGAGAGCGATGAGTCGGAGTAGATGAATACGGCCCTTTGCCACACATCAATGAGCCTCGTCCACTGACATCTGGGCCCCAAGCTCATTCCTTGAAATATACCACTTCAAATCAAATGCCAGCCTCACAACAAAACTTGTCACAACTGCTCTGCGGTCCGTGTGTGTGTGTGTGTGTGTGTGTGTGTGTGTGTGTGTGTGTGTGAGTGTGCGCGTGCGTACATCGTGTGTACCGTAACAACAGAATCAACACGCCGCCCTGTCTCACCTCTCCGTCGATGTACTTCTCCAGGCAGATGGCGCAGTCGGAGGTGGAGCTGCTGCTCAGCGAATCGGACGCCCCGCAGCTGCTCTCGCGCTGACCTTTGATCTTGGCCTTGAACTTGCGGGTCTCCATTTTCTCCAGGGCCTGGATGGCCATCCTGTTCATGGAGCTCTGAGGGGGGGGGGAGGAGGGGCGGAGGGTCAGACTAGGAGTGTTTTACATACGCAGGCACAAACACAGCTTTTCCCTGAGGTTAGAATCTAAACAAGAGACAGGGTGACGGTGGAAAGACCAGATGGCAACAGACTTTCCACCAATTGAAGCCACTTAAAGTTCAAAGCAGGGGGGTCCCTCCCTGCATACTTGCTACAAGGGAAACACTGCACACAAACATACACATAACGTACATAACAGAATGCCCAGGCCAGCATGTTCCAGTCAGCTGAGATCAAACGATCAGCTGATCCAAGGTATTCAAATGTGATAGCTAAGATAGGCACCATTAAGGAAATAATGTGTGACAATTAGCCCCCTGGTATAAACAGCTCATTTAATCAGCCATCAAAGGAAGTCAGCATGGCTAACTCATCAGCCAATGTGACTGTGAACCCAGCCGCACGTAGGCACAGGCTAGCACGCACACACACACACCACGCACTCAAGCTAGCACGCACATACACACACACACACGCACGCACGCACGCACGCACGCACGCACGCACGCACGCACGCACGCACGCACGCACGCACGCACGCACGCACACACACACACACACACACACACACACACGCTGGCAGGATTTCACCTGTCCTGGGGGGTTCCTGCTACTGTTCTGCTTCATCACGACATCTCAGTGTGTTTGGCTCCCAGAGCAAAGACCTCTCATCGACATTAATGAAATATTAAGCCTGACTCATGCACGTAAGTACCCCTGCTGAGAGCTCTGTGTCACCACCACACCAGACCATTTCAGTCCTAATATGAACATTGGAAAAAAACACAGGAAATGAAGATCCACCATACTGTAGTCAGCAGTGTGGTGGTGAGGAGGTTAGTGACTGACCTGGGACCTCCTCTGTTTCAGCTTGATCTTGATGAGCAGGATGAGACACACCAGAGACACCACCACGAAGAAGGCCAGGAAGATCCCCATGTCAAAGTATTCCGTCGGCTGCTGTTAGGGAGACACAGGGGGGAAGGGGGAAGGTTGAAACATCAAATACAGTACAACCATGGATATAGACAACCATGGATATAGACAACCATGGATATAGACAACCATGGATATAGACACACACATGGGTTGGGGAATAGAGCTGCACAGTATTGACATATACAGTACTGTACAGTCTACATCAGACCTGATCGTTTTAGAGAATCCATAAAATGGTATCCTTCATACATAAAACATACTGTACAATGACAAACCGTGATGTCATTTTTTCTTTCATTTCTAAAGACTTTTGTGTCTTCATCCATTCCTCCCTCTGAAAAAGCCTTTGGTAATGGCAGGCTACTTGACCTCAGAGTGTGCTGATTTCTTATCAAATATTCCAGCTCTATTAAATGGGTGATATCAATCTGCCGGAGTGCGATGCAAGAGGCCCACGCCTCCAGCCATGAGAGAGAATGGGAATAATAGAGAGGGTCAGATTTCCCAGGAAGAATTTCTGAATTCTATATCCTAAACACTACTAAACGTACTGTGGGACACACACACACACGCACGCATGCGCGCACGTGCGCACGCACACACACACACACACACACACACACACACACACACACACACATCCAGGCACTAGCCTCTTCCCAGGTTTGGTTTTGGCGCCTGTGGCCTCTTACCCTCGGTGGTCTGTGCTGGATTCTGGCTCGAGCCACTTTCTGCTTGTTCACGATGTTCATCAGCTTAATGGCGTCGGCCCCTTTAACATAGACCACTGGCCGCTTCAGGGGGTCCTCTGCCACCTGGTTCAGCTGGATGGAGAGGAGAGAAACACGCATCAAACCAGCGTCACAGCACTAATGGGCAAATCCAAATTTGGCCCCTACACCACATTGGCAGTGCGCCGTATTCTAAATTATCGGCTTATGAATATGAGCTGTATGAATATCGTGAGGCTCGTGGCATAAACTCTTTCATTTCCCGCTGAGAAAATAACCTATAGGCTCAAGACATGGAAACTGCGGTTCACTTTCTACAGCGGGGAAGGAAAAAAAATGTCAATGAATTGTATGTTCTGAATATGGAACCTAGTGGAAACAGACTGCCTCCTCCTCAGTTCCCCTCTTTAGTCTGCTGCTGGAGTCTGTCATTTGAAAGCCCAAGGGAAATACCAGGGATATTTACATTTCTATTTCTTCTTCTCCTGTCGTCATGTTTCCAAGTGAAATATGCTCTGGTAAAAAGTATAGCTATGGACATTTTTAATCTCCGGTTCTGAATGGAGTCGACCTGTCTACCGCCATTGGTGTCAAAATGTCAATACAACCATGTACAGTACGTGTACGGTAAAGGGAAATGTATTCGGTCTGCCACTACCTCAGAGTCCAACCAAGGAGTATGAATTGAAGACCCAACTGAGCGTGCAAGATCGGGAACTTAAATCAAAGCGCTTCTTGATTACCGAAAAACCATTCCATTTCCGCATGGGGGGTGCTTAAAGTACATACGTGAGTGAGTTCAGATACATTAACTTCATAACGCTTTCTCCTAATTTCAGCTGTGGGAAGTTAATTCTCCCCTAACTCCTCCTCCCTGCCCCTCGGCCTTGTGGGTCCTGTCTGTGCCGATTCGGCCGCTCCAAATGGAAAACCCTCTCGGGGGAATTTAACACAGCCGCCCGCGCCGCCTTTCATGTGGTCCCGCACAAGCCTTTTATCTCTCAGTTAGGCGCTTTACGACCCAGGGGCTGAGAAAGGAAAAAAAAAAAAAAACTGCAAGTCCGGGCCTGGCATGGCTGGGTTGAATACCACAGGAGAATTCTTGCGACAAAGCTGAGCGGAGCGGAGGAGCAACTTATGTATTACCCCCTCTCGTAACAACAAAGGCACAGGAACTAGTCTGGGTAGAATGGAGGGATGGAGGGATGGAGAGAGAGAGAGAGAGAGAGAGAGAGAGAGAGCGAAAGAGAGAAATAGAGAGCTCCATGGATCATTTCTGGTCCCAGGGGATGAGGTAATGCATGTTGGTGCGCACTACCTGTGCAATTATGAGCTCAACAGAGCATGGTCCTGGTCTACTGAAAGCCTAACCTGGATATCCATTTTCAGTCTCTCACAGTACAGTGCTCTTTAAGCTAGGCTAAACCCCCAAATGGTTGAATGAGCCAGGTTTATCCACATGGTTTTATACAGAGGTAAAGAGAGAAAGGCCATTGTTGATGCATACACACACAACCTGCTTGATGGAGAGGAATCTCTCGAGCCTTATGAGTGTGTGTGTGTGTGTGTGTGTGTGTGTGTGTGTGTGTGTGTGTGTGTGTGTGTGTGTGTGTGTGTGTGTGTGTGTGTGCGTGCGTGCGTACTAACCTGATCGATGGCATCAGGGTTTTCTGACACGTCAAAGATGACAGCTGTTGCTCCTCTCTGAACTGCTCTCTTTGCCTGCAGGAAACAAAAACAATCATTAGAAATGCAGCAATCACAAACATAAACAACATATCGGCATAGACAGCATTAGATCAAATACAAACATCCGCGAGATTTGCAATTGAAAATGTTCTGAACGATAATGTTACATTCTCATTGCTAGCCACTAGAGGGCCTTCTCTGACTTTGAATGTCCTGACTCTGCGTAGAACCAATCAGCTCGAGCGACACCAGAGAGGGAGTGGAGCACCATCGAGAGGTAAACAACTGGATGATAACATTGGTAGGATGAGCACATGTGGTCTATCCATCAACCCTCTTTATACATGATGTCACTTCAGAGTGCATCTGCATCAGATTATAGTAATGATCGCCATTGGATTTATCGTATTTCCACAGCTTTTACTGTCTAAATACCTTACAAAACATGCACTAGAGAGAAAGAGAGACATCTTGTATAACCAGCTTGAAGCATCATATAGTGAAAAGAGGCTGCCATCGTTTTGGCGGCAACTCTGAAAGTTAACATTTCAATGTTAAAGAAGAGTGCAGTGCTCTTAAAACTAAGTCTCAAACTTAACAACTTCACCAACTGCCAAAAGAGTGAGAGATCCTTTAATACACTGGGTGAGAGACTGAACTGGTACAGAAGTCTTTTGATGGCTTCTGCTTCAGGCAAGAGATAAAGGAAACCGTTGATTCTGCAGAACCCAGAGTATCTCCTCACAGAATCCAAATTGGCTTCCTCTGAAGAGAAAAAAAAAAGAAGTCTTCTTCTTTTTTTTAAATCTTAACTCCTACGTTCCCGATATCTATTTTCACCCCGGTAGAATCGTGTTGCCCTATTTAGATGTTTTTGAAGTCTGAACTACATGATCTCAAAGAGTGCAGGCAGGATCATATCCTGGCATTATCAAGCGCCCTTGGGTTCGTGCCAGCACTCTTCATTTAAGGGGAGGGGGGAACAAGATCAAAGAGACAGTGTACAGTACAGAGCTGTGGCTGAGAAGTGTCACAAGGCAGCTCAGGTCTACAGGCCTGGTAGTCAGTTAGTTAAGGTGCGGGGGTGAAAAAGCAGTCTTTTCACCAACCCCGGTCATGCTCAATTCTGAGGTGGCATTCAGCAATCTGCGGTTTCATTGAGCAACCGTGTCAAAACAAAAACAAGCCAAAACATTGTTTCTGTTGGCTTTTCTGATCTTGTGCTTTCTGAGAAAAAACGAAAAAAACGAAAAAAACGAAAACGAAAAAGAGAGTCTGCAGTAAAATGCTGAGGGTGTGCTGGCCTTTTGAAATGTGGGTAATGATTACAAGAGACATGCCCATTATGAAATCAGATCTGTGTTGTCCGAGCGACCGTTCCGACCATGTATTTGGACACTTTTTACCCTAAAAGGAAATAACTCAACCTGGAATGTGTAGTTTGATTACAATTTTGCCCTGTATTTAGTCTGAATATAGATGTTAATGTGCATATACAGTGCAGTGCGTAAGGGCGCGGCACTGGGAGAGAAAGAGGGCTTTTGGACTTTTCCTCTTCCAATCCGATAGATATTCTATCACAGAGTCGAGAACTGAGGACCTTCAGAAGCCAAGGCAGAAACAGAGGGGGAACCCAGGGGACTTGTGTTCTCTCTCACACCAGTCATGAATCCCCCCCCGCCCCCCCAATCCCCCCTCCCCCTCATCTATTCCCCATCCAATACTGGAGTGAGATCAAAACAGAGTAGGGAGAGTTGGCCTAGCGCAGTGCGTGTTTGATCGCCTCTACTCCTCATCGTCTATCTGCAGGCTGGCAGGCCTCCATCCACTTTCACCTCCATGTTGGCTGGAGGAGGTGTGTGGTGAGCAGCGGAGGAGAGCGGGGGCCAGGATCTGCTTTATTACTACAGACCTCTCAGACAGGAAGTGATCTGTAAGTGCTCTGTGACTGACACTGTCTGTTCTGACAGGTCCTAACACACGACTGCAGAGGCAATGAAGGTGTATGATTCACCATAAGGGGAGTGACATGTAGGAGGTGTGTGTGGGTGGGTGTGTGTGTGTGTGTGTGTGTGTGTGTGTGTGTGTGTGTGTGTGTGTGTCTGTGTCTTTAAATCAACAAACTGACTCACAACTCACAACTAAATACTTATGTCTGACGTACAGGACTGACTCACAACAAACAAATAGTCATGTCTGATGTACGTACATACTAGCCAACAAGTCGATTTCAACGGGGTTAAAGTGTGCTCATTTACATAAACTGAGACAAGTAATGATACTAAAATACAGTTGGTTTCTTACCAGTTCAAGCTACTTTAAAACCCAGGCACAATGGGGAACCAATATTAGTATACCGGTATAGTATCCCAACTTTCAGTTTATAACTATACATATATATATTATATATATATATATATATATATATATATATATATATATATATATATATATATGTTACAACAAATAAACATGAACCAAATGATGGTGCGGATTCAAAGCGGAAAAAAAAAAAGAGAAAACAAATATTAGGCTGAAATATCAAACAGGCTTATTCTCTTAATTGGGAAATATTCTTTGGTCAACAGTCACGTCCACTTTACATTAGCTAACATTCTCTCTCTTTTCCAACTGCATGCACTTGAAGTTCAAACGCGGAGAGTGAAGTCTCTTTCTGCCTTTTCCCTCTCACCCAGTTTCAGCTGCACATTACCAGGCTGTAGCCCATTTAATTCAGCCTGCGTCTGCTCCTTTGATGTTAGCTATCCCAGTTAATAATTAATAGCTCTTGGTAAGACGCTTTCAGAAGAAAGAGATCCCTCCCAAAGAATCTCCATTTGGGCAGGCGCTGCAGTGCAGGGACTTGCCTGACGACAATAAAAATGTACCTACAGGCAAGCTCCCTCTCTCTTAAATGTGCCGCACACCCCCCCCCCCCACAACACACACACCCACCCCCCACCCATTTCCAATCCTGAAAGCTGATCTCTTCCATGAGAGGAAAAGGATGAAGAACTGAACAGCAAACTATTTCCTAAGAGAAGACATTTCAGGACAGTAGTTGAAATGAAATAACGTAACGGCACGCAAGTCTGTACATCTCTTGGCATGAGTCATGACTATATAGCGCACACATTAATCACTATTTCTCACAATGTCAAATCCACAAGGAACCACACTGTATGCATGTATGCTGCGGTATTGCATGGTATGCCCCTGATTAGATATTCTGCTTGCTCTTTTGAACTTAAAACTGCACTAGAATGACAAGTAACGCTACCTCCACCTCTACCCCTTGAGCAGACACTGATGTGAATCTCAATAGTGTCCTCTAGAACAGAACCCTGAGGTACGCCTGGCCGTTCTGCTAGCTAGCCCGAACGACATTCAAAGATGGAAAGGAGGGGGGACTGACAATGTAAACATGAAAGGAAGGACCATCACAGAAAGTCCAAACTGGAGCTCTATGTCCGTGGCTTGTCAAAGACACTCACTTAGAGCCTGCACTCTACCGCTGGCTCACCCGGCTCCATCTTGGCTCCAAAACATGAGAAAGTGGGTACAAGTGGACAGAAACCGCAGCAAAAAAGCACTGCAAGAGCCAGTCTAGACACTGAGGACAGAGAGGAAGGCGAAAGCTATGTTTAGAAACCGGTAAGTACGTCTGCCAGCTTGTAAGATTTAAGGGAAAGAAGATTTCACCATTTTCTGAAAAGACCTTTCTCAACTCAGTCAAAATGTCTGTCACACAGTTTCTGTGTAATATCAGTCTCTCTCCCACTCAAATGTGGCGCGCGTGCGCACACACACATTCACATTCACACACTCACACTACACTCACTCATACTCACACACAATGCTACACCTGCAAGTTATGCACTGGTCTTAAGCTATTTCACCAGTTTATTCTCCATTTCTCACTTTCCTTTGCTGTGCTCTCCCTTCTTTTTCTTTGCTTTCTCCCCCTCTTTTTCCTCGACTCGTCTCTCTCTCTCTCTCTCTCTCTCTCTCTCTCTCTCCCTCCCACTCTGCTCTCCCTCTCTCCGTACTGCTATAATTAAGGTAATTAAGTCTTCAGAAGGCTCTCCTCTGCTATTATGCCGTAATTTCATGTTGCCTCCTGGCTTTTCGGTTTATTAAAAGATAAAGGCATACTTTTCTCCCATGGATTCTCTTATATGTGGTCGGCTTTTTCTCTCTCTTCTCTAAAGTAGAATGTGTGTGCCAGGACATTATTTACATTCTGCTAAAATAAAATCAAAGATTTATTTCAACGTGGCTATGTATCTGCTGATTGAAAGCTATGCATTTTCGGAGAGGAAATGAAAATACATTCGAAACCCCCCCTGTCTCTTCAGGTCTGCTTTCTCATTCTTCAAGCATAATGTAGCAGAGGTGGTTGGGGGTTAGGTTGAACAGTCCTTGTGTTTTACGAGTGACCTGGTCTCTGAGGCCTGAAAACTCATTTTCTCCAACCTCACGACTAGGCTCGAGCTCAGTGGGCTAACACAGTTCTATGACGAACGACCCGGGTTCAAACTCTGTGGGCCCTATTATGCACTTCTTAACTTGCCGTCTTAAGTCTTAATTAAGACGCACCGCCAGGTTAAGACCTACCGCCACCCTTATTATGCGCTTCATACGCGCTACTGCTATTATGCAGGTGTCGATAGGCGCCCACACATAAGACGTAAGACTCCCGTGCATATATTACTCATTGTGGGAGTGTTCATATGTTAATGAAGTGCGCTAGGCGCCCCTGCTATTATGCGATCTGACTTTGCGCCTAGCGCTAAGAAGTGGTTTGAAAAGTTCTTAGGCGCTAGAGTTCATGCACGTTTTGAAACACGAGTGCGCCTCCGCGGTTTGCGCATGCGCGCCGACCGACTTCTTAAGAACTGCATAATAGAACTGCATAATAGCATAGCGCTTATGACTAAACGCAGCCGGTTCTTAAAGGGAATGGCACCTGGCACGCTGATTGGGTTGATTGAGAAGACGCCCAAAACACACCCATGACTAATTTCTGGGCTTAGCGCCGGGTCTTAGGCGCCCACTACCGCACGCATAATAGCAAAGTGGCCTTGACCACGCCTCCACGTCTTAAGTTTAGATCTACCGCCTCGTCTTATTGCTTAAGACTTATGAAGTGCATAATAGGGCCCTGCAAGTCATACA
>NC_137690.1:10178763-10181263 GCF_963989245.1 Nansenia antarctica
TGTTGACTCATCGTCACTGCCCTACATCGACCATAGTGCTGATAAACAACAATAGCCTACTTCACCTCATGTAGAATTGAGTCATCTTGAGTCATCAGCCTTGGCACACCGAATCGTAAAATGACTGCAATCAGACGTTCACCATGGAATGGAAGCCATCTTTGTCCACCTGTAGCATTTCCCACTGAGCTCCCTCCCTCCCTCCTTCTCTCCCACCCTCCCTCCCTCCCTCCCCCCCCCTTCTTCACAGGAGCCACACCCACCCCAGCCTCTTGAATGAGCCCCAGTGGGAGTGCCTCCGTCCCCCTCCCCTCCCCTCCCCTCCACTCCCCCGCTCCACTCTCCTGGCAGGTTCTTCGGAGGAGTGACAATAACTGGATGTAACTTAGCTCTCAGCAGCCCCCTTCTCTCTCCTAACCCCTCCCCAGCCCTCTCACCCTAACTACGGGCTCACATAAAGAACGCCCAGTCTCTCCCCTTGGCTGCCAGGTGTGTTCACAACCCACACCCCTTCCCCATCGCTACCCTACCACCCTCCCTCCCTCCCTCCCTCCCTCCCTCCCTACCACCCTCCCTCCCTCGCTCCCACCCCCCCCCCCCTCCCTCCCTCCCACCCTCCCTCCCTCCCTCCCTCCCTACCACCCTCCCTCCCTCCCTCCCTACCACTCTCCCTCCCTCCCCTCCCCCCCGACTGTGTTTTCTTTCTTTCTTTTTCAAGAACTCTTCCTCCATTAGCTCAACCTCTCAGGGCATGGCTAGCTCGAATGGCCCCTCGCTCGCTTTCTCTCTCTCTCTCTCTCTCTCTCTCTCTCTCTCTCTCTCTCTCTCTCTCACACACACACACACACACACACACCCTTTCTCACAGGACCCAACCCCACCTCTCCCTCCAGAGCATAAAAGCAGGCTTAAACCTCGGGACATTCTGGGCACAGAGGAATCCCCCCGCCAACGACACCAGATCAGGGCAGCAGAGGCCCCATGCTCAGGCCCGGCGCAGGCGTGGGCCCAGGCTCAAAGAGAACAGGGCCGGGCCTTCACACACACACACACACACACACAGAGAGAACAGCCCAGCATGGCAGGACTCTCACAGAGGGCAACACACACACACAGAGACTTAGATGGCTACAGAGAGAAAAGACAGGACTTTGGTGGGGTGGTGGGGGGGCGGGGGGGATGAGAGCTGGGGCGGCGGGCGGCCATGTTTGATCCTATCGCTTCCAAGATTTTACTTTTTGGTTTCTTTTTGATCTGTTGTTGCAGCTCTTTTTGAGAGGCTGGCCGTGGTATTTTTTTAGGCTTAAAAAAAAACAACGACAACAAAAAAAACTAAAAACATGAGAAAGAATACAATCGAAACATCTAAAAAGTCGACTTTCAAACAGTAAAAGAACTACACAAATATGGGAGAGAGAACATTGAAGAATTTATCTAAAATGAATCAAAAACACCCTCCCCTCAGCGGTGCACTGCGCTTTCTTTTCCTCCCTTTCATTTCCCTTCCCTCCCTCCCTCCCTCCCTCCTTCCCTCCCTCTCTCTCCCCCCTCCCTCTCTTTTGCTCTCCCTCTCTGTCTTTCTCCCGCTCCCTCTCTTTCGTCTTAAGTCCCCAGGGCTCCTTTCTTCTCTCTTTAAATAGGGGCCCGAGCTGTGAAGTCTAATAATGGTCATTTTGCCTCCCATTGAAAGCTGGGTAATTCGGCCCAGGGACGGCTCACTTTGAGCCACATGACACAGGGTGCTTCCCAGTGACCATGGCAACCGGCTCAGTGGGACCCCGAGGCCCGTGAAGTGGTGATTTGGGTGATTCGGTGAGGGTGAGGGTTCTTCTGCACAGACACACACACACACACACAAAAAAAAAAACGCCGGCCCAACAGGGAAGAGGCCCTGTCTGCCCACAGCGAGCCTCCGACACCCTGCCAGGAAGGGCCGCCAAGATAATATCAGCAAGTTGAGGCGTACACAAACATGAAAGGAGAGCCCAAGAGGCAGGCCCCTGAGTGCTCCACGCTTCAGAAGTTTTTTTCTCTTCTCACCCCCCCCGTACTCCCCCCCCCCCCTGTCCTCCTCCTCCTCCTCCTCTCTTTCTTTCTCTTTTCTTCTTCTCCTCCTCCTCCTCCCCCTCCCCATCGCCATGGTGTGATGTGGTGGTGCAGGACGACGAGAGGACAGGGTAGTGTGTGTGTGTGTGCCTGTGTGTGCGACGTGTGTTCATTATTGGCCAAGCTGGGCCAGCAGCCCATTGATTAACTTGTTTCATTGATCGATATTTGGGGAGGCCGCCCTTCTGTCTATCTTCTCAGGAGGGAGACCAGAAACGCTAGATGCGGTACATTCACAAAAAAAAAACAGGGGGGAGAACACTACTAGTATTTTGTGATAAATACCACTTCTTCTTCTTCTTCTTTCGATTCTGCTTCCATATCACCATAACTGGCACAGTGACGGTCGCCTAGCTGGGCCAATTTGACCATGCAGTACTTCTGACCCAGTAGA
>NC_137690.1:10186263-10191263 GCF_963989245.1 Nansenia antarctica
CGCGGCCCCCAGCTGTGCCCGTTCCCGGACGGGGGTCTGTCAAGATGCAACAATAGGCTTTTCCTCTCTAATTATAGCACTGTGGCTAAAACGAGGGAAAGCTCCTCCTGTTTTTGGTGTCCACCCTAATGAGGTGACGGACTCTGTCATCTAGATCACTTTCAAACGGCATCGGAGGACCAGTGCTGAACGCACCGGGCCTCTGCACCAAAACATCCGCAAATCCAAAATGTCTTCCCCCCTCTAGGCAAAGAAATAACCGCCAAACAACTCTACGCCTAAGTAACGGTCGCTAACGTGCATTGAAAGGCCTCTTTAGTCAGCATTCCGATAAAAAAAGAAGGTATCGCCCAAACCGATGATATAATCGTTATTTTCAAGAGAAGGACATCTTCGCCAAAGGCCTATTCTGAGGTACAGTAGTTAGAGGACCCTTTGAGTGTTTGAGTGCTCCAGTTGAACATTAGGTCATCTTTCAGGCCTGGTGCGTGTGTGTGTGTGTGCTAGCTAGCGCTAAGCATCGCCAGAGAAAGTGCACCATTAGCATGTCTATACAGCACAAGGGCTCCTTAAATTATGAATGGCTGCCCTCTTTCTGTCACCGGGCACGCACAGGATAAATGAGACGATGGCCTCCCCCCCCCGTTCTCCAGGGAGAGGTGGTACGTTCCATTAGGAAGAACACTTAATTAAAGCATGATAAAATACCACTCTGCGACTCCAAAGGGGTCTGGGTGAAGGGGGTGGGAGAAGGGGTGGGGAGAGACAAGGGAAGGATTCAGTTCTTCCCGTTCTTCGAGCCATGAGAGGTGAAAAACAAAACAAAACAAAACCATCCTAGCGTGAATTGTTCCCTTGACAACCGGGGGGGGGGGGGGGGGGGGGGAATCAGAGATAAATAATACTAACAATGTTTTAATTAAGTGAAGGAGAAAAAAAAATGTTTTCTACACTTGCCAACCTGAATCTGTCTTTAAAGTTGAAGGGGACCCCTTTCGCTGGCGTGGAAAGGACCGCTCATGCATTTGAATTACTCTGTATGATGTGGATCACGTCTTTGACATAGCTGTGTGTACTCTCTCAGTCTCTCTCTCTCTCTCTCTCAGTCTCTCTCTCTCTCTCTCACTGGCTCTTCTTTCCTATCTCCCAGAAAAAAAGTTCCGGATCCTTCCCCATCATCACCACCACCAGTGTCCTTTCCTTCCTTACCTTTCCCAGAACAGTGAGACAGCTGGGGTCCAGTTCCGGCTGTTCCAACTTCACCACTCCCACCCAGCCATACTCGTATAAGTCCTCCTCATCATTGTTGTTACACAGTCCCAACGGGTGCATCTGCAAACAAGACAAAAACACACATGATTAGCACCACTAGTCTAACATCAACTAGGACCGCCCACACAGTCACAGGCTTTGCACATTGTGTATGTTGAGTCATGTTATCTTTAATTTCAATTTCAACACAATTGAGTCAATATCAACATAAAAAAGAAAAAAGAAAAACTATTGCATATAAATCTCTCACTGGCATTACTGATCTATACAGTATTGTACTGGTCTGTACAGTATTGTACTGGTCTATACAGTACTGTACTGGTCTACACAGTACCGTATGAGGGTAACATCTACGCCCTCAAACATTCCTCACGAAGAAACCGCATCAACATGTTAATGAGACAGTATGTGTCACAACACCTCCATGCGCCACACAACAAAAGCTTGCCCCCCACAATGCCTGAGCTGGGGGGGGGGGGGGGGGATGGGAGGGGGCTAGACACACACTGGATTATAGATTGATTACTACATGCAGGCGTTAGCAACAAGCCACAGCTCAGGAATGGGCCGTTAATCTCTGGTGGTGGTGGAGAGCCCTCTGTTTGAGGGAACACAACTGCTGATAATCCACTCGTCACCTATTTTCCACGATGAATCGTTAAGAGCATCGGTGTACGTACCAGGGGAGAGGCTGGTGGAGGTGGAAAGCGGAGGACAGGCTCATTGTAATGCATGGAACGGAATTAGGAGTGGCATCAAACATGCGTTCCTCATCCCGTTCCGTTCCACGCGTTACAATGAGCCCTGTCCTCCCGTTTCTCCCTCTACTGGCCTCCCCTGGTGTGTAAGATGACGAATCACTAAGTCTACGCACGTACACAAGAAGGCCTCGGCGCGTAGAGCGGTCGGATTCTAGGTTGTTAGTTCACACGTCATTACACCACAGTAAAAATCCAAGACAATAGTACTACGGCTATAATAGTTAGTTTGCATTCGGTTTTATCCTGTCGTTCTGGCCAGCGTGTGATACCTACTTATGAGCTGAAGAGGACTACAGTTAAGTTAGTTCTAAGCAGACGGCAGCGTTGGTATAAAAGGCTTCTTTTTTCTCTCAAAATTAAAGAAAAGCCGGAGGTGAGGTTACACTCCGCCGCACATACCCCACCAGTGTCTATCAAAGAATCTTAAGTGGTCCCCCCCCCACACCCCCCTCCATTATCCTTAAGGCTACTAAATTGCCCAGGGTTACTCTCTGCTACTGTACTCCCCCAAACCAAAGGCTTGCAGAGTGGAGCGATGGAGGATGTCTGCAGAGTAGATTAGCTGTAAAGGATGGCAGACATGACAAACGCTGAGTCACTCACTCCGTGGGCCCAGGAGAGGTGGCAGCTCCCTGTAATTACAGCTAATGCATGCATTCATGGCAAAGCTCTTTAGCTACTTTACTTCTTTTCGGGGGTTTTTCTTTCTTTTTCTTCCTTTGATTATATGCAGGATCTAGAAATACACACGTATTTCAAAAGGTCATGACGATGACGTCATTGTAGCCAGGGGGGAGCCGGGGAGGGCATAAAAGTACATTTGCAGCTATGGAGGTAGAAACCGGTACTCGACACTATTCCTTGTTCCGTGCATTCCAATGAGCCCATCCTCCGATTCCTACAGTACCTATACCAGCCCCCGCTCATTTGCTGGGACACTTGTGCTGAATGCTCTCTATGGGGAAACACAATGTACCCAAGACAAAATGAACTAAAAACCGACAGCTGGCTCCCGAAACATATAACCTTCGATCATAACACGCCATCCTATCTCACCATGGCAACAGAGGGCACTCCAGCTGCAGCGTTAGAATTAAAACCTTAACTAAAGGCCCAACCTAAAACCTTACTAATGCCTAAACTGACCTACTGGTATTTATCCTATTAGCCAAGTGACCCGCCCCCCCCCCCCCCCCCCCCACCTCTCTCTCTCTCTCTCTCTCTCTCTCCCCCCATCCCTCCCAATCACCCAGCTTTGTGGCGCCTGGGCCCGGCCCTGTGGCTCTGAGGCTCTAGCGATGACCCCAGATACCCTTCTTCCTCCTCCCTGTCCCCTGACCCTTGAACCCCACTTCATCACTTCAGGAGGTTGTTGGCTGTGCAGCAGGCCGATTGAAAAGGTATTCAGGACGAGCATCGAGTCGTCATTATACTGCCGTAAGGCGAGGGGGTCGGGCTATTGACCTGTGGGGTTGGGGCAGGGGTGGGGGTGGGGGGGAGGAGGGAATGGGGGGGGGATGGGGGTCGAATGCAAATAGCCGACGGATGGACGTGTCATAGGAAAGGAATGTTGATAAAGCGTGCCGTTTGCGCGTTCTGTGAAGTTATCTCTACTTTTTTTTTCTCTTTCTCTCCCTTCAGGTTGTTGTGTGATTAACACGTTGGTTTCCCTGCACGAATAGATCACACATTAATAGTCTAGAGGCAGGCTGCAATGATGACAGATTCTGTATTTGAGAAATCAAGAGCTCCGGGGCATTTATGGGAGATGAATGGTTTAAGGATTGAAAGCACAGGCACAAATGCACACTTTCTCTCTCTCTCTCACTCTCTCACACACACAAGGATGCATGCACGCACACGCACACGCGCACACACACACACGCACACGCACACGCACACGCACACGCACACACACACACACACACACACACACACACACACACACACACACACACACACACACCATTTCCGGGTTGTATTTCAGCACAGACAACAAAACTATTTCAGAGCTAAGAGAAAAGAACCTCCTTGAGACTATTATCCCCGAGAGCAGCTCAACAACTACCCTCAGAAGCAGCAACAACTCCAGACCAGGAAGTGAGCTGTGTATGTGTGTGTGTGTGTGTGTGTGTGTGTTGACCTCCCTCTCTCTATCCTCCTAGCTGTTTAATGGATGACTAGGGGAGTGGGGGTGCCCCGCCTGCTCCCTGCCTGCAGCCCCTGCAGCCCCGGCTCTGGAACACTGCTCCATTGTGTTGGGTCCCTCTCACTCCAAAGGGGGTAGTGTTGTTGTTGTGGCCGCTGTTGTTATTTTAGAGGCCTGCCACAGCACTGGACCATGCTCTGCGCTACGGTTGGTTGGTTGGTTTGTTTCTTGGAAGTTTTGGGACAGGACTTTGAGGGATGCGGAGAGAGAGGTGTGCTGGAGTGAGGGGAGAGGATTGGATCGGATGTTTTTCATGGCACTTGTGAATCGGGGTGCCTGTTTACGGACACGTACAGTAGACACACACGCACGGACACGCACACGCACGCACACACACACACACACACTCAATAAACAGCAGAGCAGTACCCCCCTGTGCTCCAAGCTTTCCCCCAAGGCCTCACACACACACACACACAAGCCCTGCCCAGCACAACACTCCTGTGCTCCACTTTGCTCCACTTCTCTCCCCTATCCTGCCCCCTCTCCTCTCCTCTCCTCTCCTCTCCTCTCCTCTCCTCTCCTCTCCTCTCCTCTCCTCTCCTCTCCTCTCCTCTCCTCTCCTCTCCTCTCCTCTCCTCTCCTCTCCCCTATCCTGCCCTCTCTCCTCTCCTCTCCCCTATCTTGCACGGTTGCACCCCCTCTCCTCTCCTCTCCCTTGTCCTGCCCCCCCTCTCCTTTCCTCACCTCGCCCCTGTCTGTGTCCTCCCACACTACCCTCCTCTCCTCTTCTCTTCTCCCCTCCCCTCTCCTCCCCA
>NC_137690.1:10196263-10293763 GCF_963989245.1 Nansenia antarctica
CTGGAGGATGAAAGAGACGAGTGTGTGTATGTGTGTGTGTGTGTGTGTGTGTGTGTGTGTGTGTAGTCGTCGTTTTTTAAAAAAAATCGATGAGCAGTACACGGTCCAACTTCCAAAGCTGTATTGCCATCCTTTTAAATGTGGGAGAGAAACTGTCTGTTCTGTATAATACACAGTCACCCCCCCCCACTCTCCACCCCCCCCACTCTCCACCCCCCCACCGCCCCCCACCCCCCTCACGCTAAATCGCCCCCCAGCTGCTACATACTTCCAGTGATACCTCATCCTCAGTGCTGGATGCTCACTCGCAATAACATGCCCACACATAGCGGAGAGAACTTGATCAAGTACACTCACACACACACAGATACACACACACACACGCACACACTCAACACTGGCCGTGGCTGTTTACTTTCGGCGTGCTGTTTGAACTCCCTCCCACAAGAAAAACAGTGGATTTCACAGTCACCAATACAGTACCACTTCATCTGTATCTCTATGAGAAGGACAGACCCAGGAGAACGCTCTCTACTCGGCTATTCATTCTCTTTATCGCCGTCCCCTTTCTTCACTCTCTCTTTATCTGTCTCTTCTTCTCTCTCTCTCTCTCTCTCTCTCTCTCTCTCTCTCTCTCTTTATCTCTGTCTCTCTCCCCTTCACTCTCTTCCTCAGTGTATTTTCCCCCGTCTGTCACTCTTTCGGTTTCTCTTGTTTGTATTCACGTCTCTATTCTCCCTCTTTTCTAAAAAGAAAAATGATATTCCATCTCTCGGTCTCTGTCGTTGTATCAACAGCGTATCATCTAAGAAACACTTCAACGTCTTGAGTCTAAAGCTGTCGAAAACAGAAACCATGACGAAATAGAAAGACACAATGAAAGGATGGAATGAAAAAGCCAAACCAAGCCCCCCCCTCTTCACAACTGACCTGGGCACTGTCCAGAAGCAGAGGAGGGCAATTGGAAGATTTTTTTTTTGGGGAATGAAGTAGGGTGGAGCCTGACTCCCCGATTGAGTCTCACTCTCCCTCTCCCTCTCGCTCGCTCTCTATCTCTCCCTCTCCCACTCTCTCCCTCCCTCTCCCTCCCTCTTCCTCACCACCCCCTCCCCCCCCTCCCAAAAAATGGAATGAAGTAGGGTGGAGCCTGACTCCCCGATTGAGTCTATCTCTCTCTCTCTCCCCCCCTCTCCCTCTCTCTCCCTCTTCCTCACCCCCCCCCCCACCCCACCCCGCCCCCCCCTCCCCCCTCCTCCCACTCCTTCATTTCCCAGCACTGGAAATAACTTCAAAGGGTGGTTGGTAGCCTTGAGGAGAGGAGTGCGAGGGGAGAGAGGAGGGATCGGGTGACGGTGCAGCAGCTGGGAGGGCCCTACAGGTGGGACTGACACTCCTCTGGGCTGTAACACTAGCTCCCAAAGGGATCCCGCCGCTTCTCTTCTCCAATAAAGAACACTTCCTCCCCTTTGTCTCCGCTCGCCAGAGAGGACGGAACGACGGTTAAGAACTGTACCTTCTGCTGCTCTGTGGGGTTCGTTGCTCTAGGAACGTCTGTAGGAGTGTGCTATGCTATGTAGTCGATCGTGGGGAATGATCTCGGGAGAGATGTTTTCCGCGGGAATGTTGTTGAGGAATAATGTACAGTGGGTCTGTGTTGTCTGTGTGGTGTCGGAGAAATTGGGTTTGGTACGAGCGAGTGTCGTTAAGGTTTATAAAACGACGCCGAGACGCTCTAGTTTCACAGCGCTGACACAGAGCTGTGTCTCTATACGCGTCTTGTGTACATCCCAAATCTCAAGGACGACCGTACCAAAGACTTGGCTTCGGAACTCTCCCGATCAGTCGGTTACGGTACGACTGTTTGAACTGTGCGAAGGCGAGGAGACGACCCACATTACGATATAAAGCCTCGATAACCCTCGTGAAAATCACCTCTGCACTCCGTCTTCGTAGCAACGGAACAAGCAAACAAGTGTCATGGTTACAGCGTCGGAGAGGAGGCCACTGGGAGGGGACACCCAATATCATGTAAATATCCTGATATGTCGCACAGAGCTCTGCAGTTGACAGCTTTAACGCCAAGCAGGAGGCTGGGCTTGTGACTCTATTAGCTCCTTCAGACCAGAGACTGAAACCGGCCAATGGCTTGTCAGTGTGAGTGTGTGTGTGTGTGTGTGTGTGTGTGTGTGTGTACATGTGTGTTTGTGTGTGTGTGTGTGTGTGTGTGTATGTGGAGTCACTTTCAGCTCCCCAGTCCTCAAATGGAGATGGACACTAACAAAGGACAGGCCGACAAAGTTCAGAGGTCAAAGATGTGGAGGGTCACCACCGTTTTGGGGGGTCGCACCATAGTAGGAGTGAGCAGTGTGAGAGTGGATCTATGGGTCTTGATTATGACAGTGAAACATATTGTCTCAATGTGCTGGGCCTGTTGTTGCTCCATGTCGGCAGTAAAATTGGATGAACATAAATATGCTAAATATGCATATGAATTATTCACAGCCTTCAAGGTGTCGCGCTGAATTAGTTAACATGGCTGACAATAACACAAGAGACAGTCACAAAACGGGAGGCTGTTAATCACATACACACACAGACGCACACTGTTTCACTCGAGCACACACACACACACACACACACACACGGCATATTTTCATAACTCTTTTCCCTCAAGTAATTGCGGTGAAGCCGCAGACTCCTTGACAGAGACAACTTTTATACTTTGAACATTTTGGACACATCCCTCATCAGAGAGCCGTTGCGAAAATAAGACAGCATCGTTTGTTCCATCAATTATCTAACAGCAAGTGCTTATTGCCTGACTAAAGCCGATACACTGGGGGTATATTCCCTTCGCTGCTGCTGCTTAGCAGTTGCTTCTCACATTCAACTTGCACTCGTTTACCACAGCTGGCAGGTGGAAGGCACAGCATACATATACTGTGTACATATATCCTACATATATACATGTATCATACATACATACATATCAGACATACCACCGCACCACATTCCTCAGCACAAAACAAAAATGTATGCGCTTCTTAATTAATACCACCACCACCACCACCACCACCACCACCACCGCCACCACCACCACCGCCGCCGCCACCGCCACCTCACAGGAAGGCCACCGTCGAGCCCAAGAAAGGGGGGGTGGCGGTGGGGGGGGGGCGACACCGCGACAGGGCCAGGGGCAAGGGGAGGAGGCGGAGGCGGAGGGCCAAAGGCTACATATCTCTGGGTAGCGTCTCTTGAAGTCCGAAGGGGGCTAAAAGTGGACCAGGGCAGGATTGCAGTCATCAACACCTAGGCCTCAGCACGGCCTTTGATGTGACGCGCCGCCTTTGAAGGTCTCCGGCGGGGCCGGGTGAGGAATCCGTTCGCTCACCCTCTCCTCTTGGAAAGCCCCCAGAGTTGTGGAATGCGGCGCGAGCTGCTGCCCGGCCCGCTGGAATGGGATTAGAGCATAGAGCCCCACACCAGGCAGGGCTCCCTCTCCCTCTCTCTCTTCCATCCCTCTCTCTCTCTCTCTCTCTCTCTCTCTCTCTCTCTCTCTCTCTCTACCTTCCATATCTCTTTCTCTCTCTCCCGCGCACTGGAAGTGGACAACATGGCCTCTGATATCGAGTGTGTAGAGAGGAGAGAGAGAGAGAGAGAGAGAGAGAGAGAGAGAGAGAGAGAGAGAGAAGGAGGAGAGAGGGGGGGGGCGGGGGGGGGTCTGACTCAGTCCTGATCTGGTTGGAGGACGATGGGCAGAGTTGAGGGTTGGGACAGGACAGGAGCTGGTCTAAGGAGCAGATATAATGTAAAGTACACATCTCATCCTGTCCAATCCCCTCCTCTCCTCCACCTGTCTTCTTCCTCCCCTCCCATTGGATCTCAAGACCACCTAGCCATCCTGACAGCCTTTTGAAACGACCAATCAGGAATAACCTTCAATTCGGGTTGAGCGCATTCATGCGAGTCGAACTTCACTATCGAAAATTAGTCAACACTTTGGTAAGGTTTCCTTTTAACCTGGAACTAGAACCGATCCAAGCGTGGTCAAATCTCCTTTGACATTTTCAATATTTGGATTACCATATGAGAGAATCCGCAGCAGCGCCGTGCGGAGATCAAACGTGGCCCGGACCGAGCGCTTCGCCCCCTTCATCAAATGCCACAAATCCCATACGCTATATACACACACACACACACACAGTGAGGCTCTGAGACTACAGACCGGCGAGGTACTTGTACGAGCTTCAGACGACCAACAACGACCTACTGAACTTTAACCTACTGGAGTCTTGTGATACCAAAAGTATCCGCAAATGTAATCAAGCAATGATAAAGTGGCGTTTGATTCTTCTGCAGCCTTGCTCTTTGTGTGCGAGTGTGTGCGGCTGTGTGTGCGTGTGCTTGTGCGTGTGTGTGTGTGTGTGTGTGCGTGTGTGTGTGTGTGTGTGCGTGCGTGTGTGCGTGTGCGTGTGTGTATGTGTGTGTGCAGTGCATGTTTGTATATTTCTGTATGCGTGTGTGCTGCTTAAAAGTGTGAGCGTGTGTTTGAACAGCCTGCGCGTTCGTCTGGCTCTGACCGAGGCCTCTGAGGGCCGTTAGGTGGTTGGAGGCGGCCCAGACCACCGGTGGTCGAGCTGAAGAGGAGCGCTCTAATCCAGCGGCTCCTCAGAGAGACAGCCTTTCTTTAAAAGGTCAGCACCATACTGTCCATATCCCCCCCCCCCCCCGACACACTCTTGTGCATCACCCCCCCCCCCCACAAAGTCCAGCACTGTGGGTGACCTTCTGCACAACAACTGCACAAACACAGGCATGGCAACCATACATACATACTGAATACTCTGGAGGCTAAGCTAGGCTTGGCTACATACTGGGCTCTGATGTAGCGTGTGTTTACAGAGGGTAGCAGGGTCCCCTGCCAGTGAGTGTGAGGCTTGAGGGAAAGCAAACAGGACAGACACACACACGCACGCAGGCACACACACACACACACACACACACACACAGACACAGACACAGACACAGACACACACATACACATACACATACACACACACACACACACACAGACACAGACACAGACACAGACACAGACACAGACACAGACACACACACACACACCCACACACACACACACACATACACACATACACACATACACACATACACACACAGTGCATATACTATATGCCTGAACAAACCCAATATTTCCCTTTGCACTTCTCCCGACCCCGGTGTTTCAGTCAGGCAGTGGCCAGGGCTACCCCTGTCCCCTATAGTTCTTTTTCCCCCCTTGGCTGCCTCTGAGCGGGGGGATGGAGGGATGGGGAGGAGGCGGGGAGGCAGCCAGCATTAGCACTTGTCTCAGGTTTCGCCCGCCTCGGCCTTGTTTTCTTTAGGAAACACTAACTGGTGCTCGCGCTACGCCGGAGGAAGTGCTCGCCCGCATCACTTCCGGGTAGTATGGCTAAGGTCACGCCGCACTCGGGGGAAGAGAGGGAGACGTGGGACCTGGGGAGACGGGGGGGGGGGCACGAACGGGGGCCACATGTGGAACACATTTAATGTCGCCGGCAATTAACCTCTCAGATACTTTTAAAACATCCAGACAGAAAGGAATACGCAGCGTAAGTAGGGAACTGCGAGAGGGAATTATTTTATATCGCATTTCCTCGTAAATACCGCCACGTCCTGTGTAGCATCAGTCTCACACATACACACGCACACACACACACACACACACACACACACACACACTCTGGCTTTTCATTCTCTCCCCTCTTGAAACACAGACACTTTCCTGGCTCAGTTTCCCCTCTTCTATTTCTTTTTTTTTTCTTCTTTTTTTCCTTTTTCAATCGAGGTCTCTGGTTTCTGTGAATGGCGGAGCTATCACCTTTCAAGACGACCTGGAGGGGGAAACCGGAGGAAACCCTGATCCAGGAGCTCGGGCACATGGAGCTAATGATATTCCAGAGGAAATGAGAATGTGAATAAACAAAGCCGGGGCCATTTCCTGGAATAACGCGGCGGAGAGAGAGAGAGAGAGAGAGAGAGAGAGAGAGAGAGAGAAGGGAAGAGAGAGAGAGAGAGAGGGGAAGAGAGAGAGAGAGAGAGAAGGGAAGAGAGAGAGAGAGGGGAAGAGAGAGAGATAGAGAGAGGAAGAGAGAGAGAGAGAGGAAGAGAGAGAGAGGAAGAGAGAGAGGAAGAGAGAGAGAGAGAGAGAGAGAGAGAGGAAGAGAGAGAGGAAAGAGAGAGAGAGAGAGAGAGAGAGAGAGAGAGAGAGAGAGAGAGAGAGAGAGAGAGAGAGAGAAAGACTGGGAAGCAGTCCGGAGCCGAGCGTAGCAGAGCAGGCCGGGCCTCCAGATATATTCCTTGAGGGAGGACGTTGGACGACACACGGGAGCACCGGAAGCTATTTGGAAGCACTTCAAACCCAGCGATTGCTGTCTCTCTGCCATGACTGGAGGGGGACAGAGGCTGGGCCGGGGCGGGGGTTGGATTATAAAAACAAACCCAGTCTTTGAGTGTGTTGTTCTTCTTCCGTATTGCAAAGGCAACCTGTTTTAAACAAATAAAAAACCATTGTGGCCTTAGATCCCCTCCACCTATGGGTGTGTGTGGCGTTCGTACAACATGTACGGACTTCTAAGGGAGCCTGATAAAGTGCAGTCTCGCCCTGAGGAAAAGAGCTTTATGAGCTTTAAATAGCGAAACATGCAAATCCACAGACGCGCGTCACATCACACATTTACCACTTTTTTAGATTCTCTTATATTGCGTTTCTTTTCCCAAACGACCAAAGTTGAAAGACATCATATTTGTCGCTTTGGATAAAGGCGTCTGCTAAATGCCAAAAATGTCAAATGTAATGTAACATCAAAGAAAGCAAGAGTGTCACAGCAGTTCTCTGGTTGGCCCTACCTTCTACTCAAATACCATCCGAGCCATAACCTGAGATAGAATGCTAGGCTTTACGAGCTCTGACGAGATAGAGGGGGGCAAATCTGAGATCTAGGAACATTGTGAGAAACTAGGCACCCACTGCCAGTAGGGAGGTTTACCTCAGAGATCTAGAGCAGGAACCCTCTATCCTGCTTTCAGAGCCTCTCCCATCGCTTATTCTCTCCCCAATGATCAGGTTAGACAAGTCCCTCTATTCAGAGCTACACAGTAATACCGATATCCCTTAAGAAATCAAGAGAGGGAGGAGGGGGGGGGGGAAAATCCTATCTGAGAGATTAACTCGCAGCACCCAACCGAGCCAGCGCTGGGTTCACTGCTTCCCTCGCCCCTATCTCACCCACTAGTCTCTTGTTCTAAAGCAAAGCATGTCTTTGATACTTGACTAGAAGGAATCTGGAGGCGTTACAGGTTTCTTTTGTACATGGCGCTGCACAGAGAACCCATGTGTGTGTGTGTGTGTGTGTGTGTGTGTGTGTGTGTGTGTGTGTGTGCCAAGGCTGGGATTTCTTTCTTTTCTTTTCTTTTCCTCCCTCCTCCATCCCTCCTCCCTCCCTCCCTCCCTCCC
Source organism: Nansenia antarctica (assembly GCF_963989245.1). Lineage (NCBI taxonomy): Eukaryota > Metazoa > Chordata > Actinopteri > Argentiniformes > Microstomatidae > Nansenia > Nansenia antarctica. Next base: position 10,203,798 of record NC_137690.1, read on the forward strand.
TCCCTGCCTCTCTCTCCTTTGCCTTCATCTCCTTACCCTCCCCCTTCCCCATCCCTAGCACAAATCACTGAATCACAAACTGTACCTTTTTTCCTCATTTGGATCTTCAAACTTTTTTTCAACTTAAGTTGTAGATACCTTCGGTGAAAGGCCAGAGAGCACACTCAATGTGACCGTGTTGTATTTACTGTTCCAACGTGGCCATATTTGGGTGGTGATCGAGGGGGGAACTTCAGAGACGTTTGGAAGGTGGGTAGGGGGTGGGATTTGGACGAGGGGAGGGGGTAGGTTTGACTCCCCTTGGAGATTTTCTTAAACCCATTACATCAGCTTTTTTCTGCTTCATGGACTCTGAGGCCTAGGCTTTTGTGAGGGTAGAAAATGACCTAAATTGACATTCACAGTGGTTGTGGTTGGTTGATTGTGGTCAGGCATTTTGACATAAATAAAGCAGGATTTCTGAGGCCGCCTATAGCCTATCTGCAAATTCCGGGTCTTTGTAAGCACATCTTCCTTTTGAACACAAAATAATCATCCTTGTACATCAATGTGAAGATTTCCAACGACTGAAAAAAGTGCTAAAACTCTGCATATAATTAACTGAGAGCAAAACAACAACCCGACATCCAGATATTTTGGAAAAAGGTGCAAATTCTGTCTCAGTAACAAAAAAATCACAGTAAGTCTGATTCATCGAATCGGGTCAGGAATAGACAACAGCTTCAAGAGATAGCCTACTGCATATTAAAAACGGCAGTGTTTGTCAAAGATCTTGCTATCAGCCAGCACAAGGTTAAGGCCTCAATGACCTCTCATGCCAGCATGAATTTGATCATAATTAACAGCGGGTTATACGCATCCAATTCCATCTTAGCTATGTTTGCAATAGCGAACGCTTTATACATATATAATGATCACAGGAGTTGACATTAGTAGCCAGATATGCTCACCATCACCAGCTCTTTTCACATGGAGCAGAGATACAAAAGAGTGTGAAAGCAGGAGATGCTGCAAGAGCTGCAGTTAAGCTCTGGCCGCACATGCTAATGAAAAGGCCCACAATGGACTGACTAAACCTTCTGAAAGAGCACTGCTGGTGCCGGACGAAACTGATCGACACCAAACAGACTAGTCAAAGCCACAGATCTCTCTCCCCTACTGCGATCAAACAGGGACACTCTCCCGCCAGGAGGGAGTGTGAGAAAGAGAGAATGAGAGAAAGAGAGATTTTCTCGCACCATAGGAAAGCAAAGCAAAGCAACCGACACTACGGCCCGGTCTGCTACCATGCACAAAAACATCCTGCCTCTCTCTCTCTCTCTACCCAACCATTCTTGAAGTCCCAGAGGCAGGCAGGGGTAGGGGCAGAGAGAGAGGGAGAGGAAAGAGTCCCTGGGCAAACAGCGAGGGGTAAGGGGACAAAGGAGCGGCGTTGCCTGGGAGAAGGGGACCCGCGGCCCCAACAATGTCCACATCAAGCTTCCAGCTTCGGGCCAGGCCCAGCAGAGGTGCGCTCCCAGTGAGCCTGGAGGTCAGTGGCTGGACAATGGGGGGACTGGCCCTGCCCTGGCAAGCAGCTGGGCCCGAGGAAAAATAAGCTTTGGATGTGAGGAGGGGAGCAGAGTGGAGGAGGGTGGGGGGGGGGGGAGAGATGAGACGAGATGAGAGAGGCGAGGATGGAGAGTGTGCTTCCAAAATCATGCCCCACATCGATAAAAATGACATCCAACTCGGACACTTTTCCATTTAAGTTACCATAACGATTCAGCCACACCCCCACTGCTTTAAAACTACTCTCACTCTCCCTCTCTCTCTCTCTCTTTCACTCGCTCCCTCCACAACTACACAAACACACATTCAAAAAGACCAATAAAAACGGGGGAGGGGGGCCGGGGGGGGGGTGATCGAACAAACACTATTCTTGGAACTCTGCCGAGGAGAGCTATTGTGCAGCAGCGCGGTAAAGAGAGAGAGGTGGGGAGGGAGGGAGGGAGGGAGGGGTTTGCTTCAATGGCTCCGTCACCGGGTGGAGATAAAAAATGCAGCAAGGTGCAGCCAAGTGGGGGCCGGGTGGAGGAAGGGTTTTTCAGGGAACACGGATACCACTCACACACAGAGGCAGGTGTTACTGAGTAGGCGAAGGGGTCACCTCGGGCAAAACAGAGAGAGAGAGAGAGAGAGAGAGAGAGAGAGAGAGAGAGAGAGAGAGAGAGAGAGAGAGAGAGAGAGAGGGGGGGGGGGGGGGGGGGAGAAAGCCTTGTGCTCTCCTCTGTAAAGAGCTGGAGGGGACGTCCTCCTCAGGAGTAGTTTTGCAGAAGAACACATTTGAAGTTGAGGAAGAAGAGGAAAGAATAGGAGGTCACACTTCACAGTTGCCGAGCAGTTTGTGCTATTAAAATGGTCTGAGCTATTACACAAGTTAGAATAAGTACTGTTAGGCCTACCTGTAATAATAACACAAGCCATGATTCTTCAACTGCCTACGATATTGCTATCATTAGAGATAGGTAATTTTAGGTAATTATGAGTGTTAATACACACATATAGGGGAGGTTTAATGTAGGGGAAATTGAATATAAAGTGTTGCACTCCTGCTGGATCCACCATGGCCTTCTGTGGGTATTGTTACAAACTCCACTAGCTAACCTAGATATTCCTAAACAGTATCCTCTTCCCCAGTCCACCTCAGGGCCTCTAGCCATAGAGAGTGGCCTGGGTGTGGTTTTGTGTCACAGAGCCACTCAAAATCCTCCTCATCCCCACCCCGTTGCGTCAACTCATATCCATGGTGGAGGCCGAAATCCTGAGGACAGGCTCATTGACACACGTGTGATACCGTTCCTCATTCCATTCCAAGCATTTACAATGAGCCTGTCCTCCTATTCCTAAGACAGATTTCTCAGGATTTAATGAGATTTCATAGATCTGCTGCGCTCCCTCTGAGAAGATTAAGATCAAAACAGAAAAACACATGAAAATGAAACACAGCCATGCTAACAGATTCCATATTCAGGCCAGGGTGTGTAATCGTCAAGCAGAAAAACCCACCAGCCCACCACAGCCCTCCCGGCACAGAAAAACATGCATGTTTGCGCTCTGCTCTGGGCAACAGAATGTTTCCCCTTACTGCCACAGGAAGAAAATAAATAGTCTACATGAGGGGGCAAGGGAGAAAAAAGTAAACTTTAATTGGTGTGGAAATAATCCCATTACCATATAGTTCCCTATAAAGGGTGATTTGTTCTTTTGATCGCCCCAGTGAGTGTTTATGAACTTGCTGTGGGATGGGCCCGGACCCAGGGGCTAGGGCACTCACCAGAATTCCTCCCAACATTTGTTTAGCAGCAGGCCGAGCGCAGAGCAGTGCACAAACGCAGTATTGTTTCCCCCCCCCCCCCCACTCTGGCAGCACTGCCAGAGGTAAGAGCTGACGAGGCCAGTGTAACAGAGAGAGAGAGAGAGAGTGGGGGAGAGAGAGAGAGAGAGAGAGAGAGTGGGGGGAGAGGGAGGGAGAGAGAGAGTGGGGGGGGGAGAGGGAGGGAGAGAGAGAGGGAGAGAGAGTGAAGGGGGAGAGAGAGAAGGGGGGGGGGGAGAGAGAAAGTGAGAAGCACAGGGTGTATCAAACCCTGAAGAGTTAAACATCAATCCTCTACTACACACAAGCATTTCCTCCTGTGGCTGATCCAAAGGGCAGAAAAGGTAATGGCCAACTTCTAAAGCTCAGGTCGTTTCACAGGCGTGATGGCTGTTGCATGGTCACTGTGTGTGTGTGTGTGTGTGTGTGTGTGTGTGTGTGTGTGTGTGTGTGTGTGTATGTCTGCGTGCGTACGTGCGTGCGTGCGTACATGGTCAAAAAATATGTTTTCTTCTTCTCTCCGGCCACATTGTAACTTATACTAAAATCGTTCAATCGAAACCTAAAAGTCAAGGAACCTCCCTCTTCATGCCTTTGTATGGGGATATTTGGAAGCGGTTTATCTGCGGAGAGTTCATGACTCCAGTGTTGTAAACCTCCAGGGATCCACGTTATTTGATTTGTTTTTTATTAGAAACAAGGAACCACTTAGCTGGCTGTAACCTCTAGGGCATTTGGCTCCACATCAGAGGGGACAGAGGGAGGCTGGTCACATTTTTTTCCCAAAGTGTTCTGAAAGGGGACAGCCATGGCTAACACTGCCTCTGGAGATGAAAAACCCAGGGCAAAAATATGCAAAGTTAATTCAGACAGGATGTCACAATAATGCCAGCGAGGAGATTTCTTCTCTGGCAACTGAAACTCAGATGCAGGAATTTTGCAGATTTGGCAACATGTGTGATAACAAATACAGCCCATACTTTCTCAGATCATCTCCATCACTCTTGAACGCTCCGCCTAGTTAATAATAATCCATTCATTGCTCTGAGGTGGAATTCTGCAGTATCTAAATCACATACACCTGTTTAGGGTCTATGAGTAGAGATAGGCCTACATTAAATTGGTCTCTGTGACAATGACCGAGATCATTCATGGCAAATGGACTGCACTTATATAGCACCTTATTCCAAAGCGCTTTACAATGGCCTCTCATTCAACCATTCACACACACATTCACACACCAATGGCGGCAAGCTACCAATGCAAGGCGCTGGCCCGCTCATTGAGAGCAATTTGGGGTCTTCAGTGTCTTGCCCAAGGACACCTCGACACACAGCCAGCCGGGGATCGAACCGTCGACCTCGCGATCATTAGAGGCCGGCTCTACCTCCTGAACCACAACCCTACATGTTTAGGGTCTACGAGTAGCTATAGGCCTACATTAAATCGGTCTCTATGACAATGACCAAGATCATTGTGAATTGCGCTTCTTTGTCTTTAGGGCCTATTAAAACACTCCAGCAATACTGGCTCTTGTGAATGTTGAACCACTGTGTTATAGCCTGGCTATAAGACGAAGGCGGAAAAACGCCAAGTGTTTCTCAAGACTACCTGCAGCCAGGGCTCGTCTCATTTCCATTCAGACACCTTGAAAGATGAATAGCTAATTCTCAATACGACTGGATAATGAATACTAATGGGGAAGGGACCACAGCTATGTCTCCATGCAATCAAAGCTCTCCATGTTTCATACAGTACTGTTTGTATTTCCATTTCAACTAAGCACCCTGGTTGGCAGCAAGGGCAGTCTGCATAGATCCATAAAGAGGGAGAGGGACTTCAAATGGAGGACGAACAGTAGGGTTAAGCACAGCCATTGACCTGTGTCCCAGCTGGGAATTGCTACGGCGTATGGATCAAAGCAGCTCTGCGGATCCTCAGAGGAAACCCGGGAATAGCCTGGTAGAGAGCGAGAGTTCTGAGAGAGAGAGTGAGAGAGAGATTCCTTTCTCCTCTTTCCCCATCGAGAGAGTAAGACGTATCTCCTTCTCCCTGAACCGTTCACAGCTTTTCCTTGTTTCATTAATATTTCAAAGGCGGGAAAATAACCCCCGGTTGCCACGGCCATTAGAATCCCCAGCACACGGTTACGTGTTAGCTTTGAGTCACATCGCCCGGTGAACACCCACTGCGTTTATCTCTGGTTCCTCCTCGGGCCCGGCTGCACTGTGCTGCATTGGGGGAGAATGAGGAGAGAGGAAACTGCTTCTGACGGCCATGACGGCTCCCTTCCCTACCCAAACGGCTGTTTGCACTTGACTAGGTGAGCATGGCAGCGTGAGCCGCGGGGGGCTGTGTCCTTAGGGGACTGTCTCTGTGTGTCTGCTCCCAAACGAAGCCAACCACCAGCACAGAAAAGGTTTCTGACAGAGCTTTTCTGCTACTATTTCATCCTTAATGTGGAAATGGGGAAAAAAGCTGGGTTAGTAACACAAATGTAGTACTCCACTGCACACCCAATGCACCACATAGAAAAACAATATCCTGTTTCTCCCACTGTGTTCCCCCCCACCCCCTCCTTCCAAAACATCCAAAAACAGGTGGGTGGGTTGGGTGAAGTTGACTTTGCGGTCCCTCTGCTCTTGGCTAATGTTGTGTGTACCTGCCGTGTCACAATAACAAGAGGTGCACATAGAGAGAACAGAGTGTCTTTTGTAGGGAGTGCCAAGCAGCCACCATCCCCTGTCGGTCTCCCTCCTGCCCCTATGAGGGCTCCAGCCGCCCCTGGCCCAGCACCTCCAGCCAGCCAGGCCCAGCACAGCCCAGCGCGGACCAGCCTGTCATCACCGCCACAGAGGGCTCTATTCATCTCTGGGCAGACAAAGACCAAAGTGTACAGCAGCCATCTCAGGCATCCCAGGCATCCAGATATCCACCAGCGATATCATTTTAGGCTTTGTGTGTCCGTGCTTTTGGTTTGCTCCCTCCCTCCCTCCCTCCCTCCCTCCCTCCCTCCCTCCATCTCCATCCCTGAATCACCTCCACCTCCACCACCATCTCTCCACCTTTCCATCTCTCCATTGCACTCTACGGTTGTTGTTTTTTCTTCCAATGGTGCAATACCTTTCACAAGTTGTTGTTATTTGATTTTTCCGTCATGCCGACACACATTTGCATCGTGGAAAGCGAAGCGGGTGAAGGGGCAGGCGTTTGGGTTGTACTACTACAGGATGTCTCTGGTGAAGTTGAACAGATCACATCCTGTGAGTGCGCTTTGCACATCCTCATATTGCCTTCCCTTCTTCCCACTCTCTGGCCGCTCGGGTTGCCCCCCCCCCCCCCCCCCCCCCGCCTGGCCACGTTGGCCCCCCCCCCCGGCCACGTTGGCCCCCCGAGCTCAGTAGCGAATTCTCCAGCTGCAGATAGCATCAGTCTCCCCCTCTCACGGGCATGTGTGCCGGCCGCTGATAAAGGAAGTGCAGATAAGAGGAAACACAAGCTGTGATGAGGAACACATTGCTGCCAGAACAGAACGGCAGACCAGTGGAGGGGAAGGAGGGATGGGGGGGAGGGGGGGAGAAAATAAGAGCGAGGGGGAGGATAGGAGGAAGACAGAAGGAAAGGATGAAATTGTGGAATGGTGAAAGAAAAGAGTAAAGACGAGAGAGGGAGAGAGAGAGAGGGAGGGAAGATAGAGTGCCTATGTTGCTCCAGGGCAAGAGGATCAAGCTCTGACATAAACAAAACGGAACAATAATAAACATAAAAGAGGATAAATGCAAAGAGTTTAAAGGACAGGCTATTCCTGAAGGGAATTACCCTTAACTCTTCTCAATGTTGTTACCACAGCGCATTAATGCATTATTGTTACTAAAGGGATTACAGAGTTACTGCACAAGCATGGGGAGCTAGTCTTCTAATCGTCAAGAAAGATGCACAAATCTTGTGTCAAGAAGAAGTCATCTTCTACTATGATATCCACTGTCCAAGTTTCCTCTGAGGGAGTTGAATGTAAATAAATCGGTGCTGTTGACACAGGCTGAGAGTGGAAAGGACAGGTGCCACAATGACACTGGTGACCTCCAGGGGACGTATGCATCCCATAGCGGTGTCCGCTTACAAGATAGACATCAAGGGGACAAACCAGTGGGTCTGCCTGCCTGGTGTGTGTGTGCACGTAGAGAGTGGCCCACTCAACAAGCTATGGGGTTTAATCAAGAGGGTGCAAAATTCCCAACGCTACAGAACCTTTAGATAGAAATCTATAGTGCCGAAAAACCACGGTTCCTTGTCCGATGCACAGAAGGTAACCGTGTAAACTCTTGACCTTACATTTCTATCTGCACGTTTTCTGAACGTTGCACCCCAATGAATCGCCACCGCCTCTAGCCTTGAGCTAACAAAACAGCTTTCTATTGGCTCCGAGTCAAACACAATGTCCCGTTAATCCAACAGTTGTCTGGTCCCCACTGAAAGTCACCTCTGAAAATACAGGCAAGGCTACCGCGTCCTGACAGGAATCCATAGATAGGCTCTCCACATACCAAACCTCCCGGATATCCTTTTAGTTAAGGAGGCCCCCCTAAGCTAGTGCCATGTGTTAGCTAGGGGGGAAGTGTCCAAGACGCGATGCTTAAAAAGCTTTTGAGGTGACATCAGTGTCCCTTTGAGTAACCACACAAGTACGATAAGAGTAGGGGTATTCAAAGGCCCCCCCATAGAAAACCAATCCATTTTCCTCAGAGGTTCTGTGGAGTTGTGCATTCCCTGGGCTAAGTGCAGTTGCTCCTTCTGTAAGCCCCTGGATCTCTGCGATTGTGAATGGCTTTTGTGCCAAGCCGGAGGAGGACAAGTGAGTTCAGGTTGCTGCACTCCTCCTGTTATTGGCTCGCATTGTCTCTAATTATTCCGGCAAACATTGACACAGCATGTGTGGTCTCACATCTGAATCCAGCCGAGAGAAGGGAGAGGGAGAGAGGGAGAATACACAATGTGCGGCGAGGCATATTCTGACATCACCCTCTCCCCGCCATGTTTTTTATTTTTTCAAATCGGTGAGAAGGGAAAAAGAATGTGCGTCTTGCCAATGTAAGCTGTTAAATACATATACAAAGTAACCGAGACAAAAGTGGAGTAGAAAGAAAGAGGGATTTCTTCTTTTTTTTTTTTACAGTTCTTCAGACGCAAAGTTTAATCGACAAACAACACGTCTCCACCAGCCATGAAGCTCAAGCCCACGTTCTCCTTTGAATTCTAAAGCTTTCCTGTTGCCATGGGTGATCATAACTCCACTCTTTGCAAAACAGTAATTATGACCAATGAATGCACCAGTAGTTTACCAAATCCTCCGTCCTAAGCTGAGTAGATGCATTGCTGCAGGAGACTAACCCCAATATGCTACATGTGGTTTGCCCACATTAAACAGTCCATGGCTAGGGACCAGACACAAACTGCAGAAGAAGACCTTCCAAGAAATCCCCAGAAATGATTTGAAACCGAAATATAAGTGGAACCAAATCAAACTCAAAATCAAGTGACATGAAACGTACTGTAAAAAGTAAATGTTGTTTCATTGTTTAACCATGATGCAAAGAACAACAAAGGATCCACTTGGTTCTTTCCATGACTCAACTGTAGTCTTCTGCTCTCCCCTCACCTAGCCTTAGGTGGTACACGGAGGGGGGGGGGGGTTGAGATGGTGTCACTGTCAATGATGCTGTGTGGAGTGGTCCTGTTAGTTTGTTTACCAAACCACAGTGTACTGTGTCCGTAAGGCACTAGTGACAGGACCCAGGGTGACAAGGCCAGCGGTGGTGGTGACCTTGTCATACGGTTGCTGCTGCGAGTATCCAATGAGACGCTATGGTCTGCTCTGCTGCAAAGACTGACTGTTGTGTGATTGTGTGTTCTATACCTCCTACTAGTCTAAAGAACATATCAGACTCTAAACATCAGAGGTTGAGGAGTAGTGTCGACGGGCTTGAGTTTTTTTTTTTTTTACAAAAATCTGAGTTTGACACCAGAACCTAGGCCTCTAAATCTAGCCCAAATCATAGTTCTCTAGTCACATTGAGAGTGGATGCTTTCCTTAAAAGAGGCAGTGACCATGGTGACTCAGAACATGACACATTTTCTCCAAGGAGAGAAATAGAGAGAGAGAGAGGGAGGGAGCTAAAACGCCTCCCGTGAGGCCAGTGTCCAAATTTCAGGGTCACTTTCTCTGGGAACGTTTATTTCAGAATGCCTGCGGAGCGCCTGTCACCTCAGGAGCGACAATTAGAATTTTGTCAGATGCCTGTGGGACACCGATGAGACAGAATTGGTTGTTTTTTAAGAGGCTGTTTTCTCCCTTTTTCTCACCCCTCTCTCTTTGCCATCTCGTTTTCCCCCCTTTTCTGCTATACTAGCATACTGTGAAAATACACTGGTCAGATATAGGATTCCTTGACATGTTCGAGAGAGAAGTTATCATTAGAGAGTCAAGCCGTTTGGACAGTCTGCCCACGCGCATCCGAGCACAAAGAACAGACGTCCTTGAAAATAAGGGCTTTGAAAGTGCAGAGGTCCTTCCTTCAGCTGAACTGAAAGGCAAGCATTGATTTACAGCCTTAACGACAGAGAGTAATTGTCTCAATCGAATCCACATATCCACAGGTCTTCAAACTACCCATAAATGAAAACCTGCCTGTCAAGAAAAAACAAAGACCAGAGAGAGAGAGTATTTGCAGTCCTAATGTAAATGAAGTAAAGATTCCCTCTAAGTTCTTCCCTGACAGAAATGATAAGCAGCGATGAAGTCACTGGAGGCAAGGAGATAGAGAGAGGGACATGATTCGACTGCTGTAATTGTCACGACCCTTGCATATATACGCTCAGTTCCAGACAGGGAGGTGGAGACAGGGGGTGAGTGGGCTTGATCTGCATGGAGGAAAATGTCAGAGCCATTATCAAAATCACTGGGTTCTGTAACACTGAACAGTCTTAGGCCGTCACCGACTCTCCTTCGCTCTCCTACATCCTTTTATCACGCTTTTACTCTTTTACTTTACTCTCTCTCTCTCTATCTATCAATATAACAAATCTCTTAAAGATGTTTTATATATTATTGTATAATATACACCATTTGGCTGACACTTTTATCCAAAGCGCCTTATATTGCAGGGTGGGGGGGAGTAGTGTTCTTTAGTACCAACAACAACCCTAACTCAGCATGACACAATATTTAAAAGAAGGCCTGACCTCTGTGTGAACTTGAAATAAATAAAAGCACAGATGTTTACTGCTCATTTAACATCAAAGTGCCAGGGCTGTTATGGTGTTACTTTGATGCCACACCTCTCATGAGGAAAGATTTGATTTGTGCACACAGATATGCAGTTGTGCAAACCTAACGATGTGTGTGCATGCAATCCTTTAACCACTACTACAATTAAAATGAGACTATTAGAAACTGATTATTCACAGATTGACCTTTTTCCCTTCACCTGCCTTTATCCAGTGGGCAGATTGGCTCGCACCATGACAACAATCTGATTGGTTGAATGAACTAGGCAGCCTAGCCAATGGCACATACAATGCATCTCTGATTGGATGGATGGGTTTGTCACATCCGTACAGCCCAAAATAATTTGTGTGTATGAAGACAAATATGCCTAGTTGAGAGCAAGGAGAGAGCTCTGGTCGTGTCCTGCTCAAAGGACAAGTTTTATGCACATGCAGAGTAGGCAATTTGCGTGTCCAAATCTGTAGGATTATTATTATATATGTTTTTACCTGCTCCCACCACAACTAGATCAAATGTAATCTTTCTTCGTGTGAGGTGTCAAAGTAACACCATCAGGAAATAATGGGATAAACGAACAGACTTCAATCAGAAGCATGCAAATAACATCAGTGAACCACATGTGTTATTGCAGTGCACTCTAAACAAGGGAAATACTTTTCGGCAGTATTTGCTGTCAACTGTCACGGGAGCTGTCAATGAATTATCAGCCTGATGATCTTGCAGGCATTTCGAAAGTGTCAGTCACACTTAAAAGGCATGCGCATGCTCTGTCTATAATCTCTCTTGCTCGCGTGCGCACACACACACACACACACACACGCACGCACACACACGCGCACACACACACACACACACACACACACACACACACACACACACACACACACACAGCACAGGTCCTGTATAAACTTTACAAAGAACAGAGTCAACTCTGTTCCACCTGTTGTGTACTTTAGGAACGCCCAGTGGATTAACCTATCTGTTGAAATCTGATAAAACTCCCATCCAAGTTTCTCTGTCTAACCACAGCCTTTCAAATGACCTTTCAGTCCAAAACATAAACAAAACTTTACTTGGATCGGTTCCTGACATTGAACATCTACCCCCACCCTCCTACAATATCTTTTAACTTGTTTTTGGCCTCAAACGAAATCTCTTCGAAAGTATTTTTTCCCTCCACTTGAACAGGGAACACCTCCACCTTTATTTGTACGGGAGCGGATTTAGCCCAAGGGCTGCAATTACATCATCGCTCGGTTTTGCAGCTCTGCAGCGTATCAGGGCCGGCATTACTCAGAGAGCCCTTTGAAGAGCTTGTTCCTGCCCCCCCCACCCCCGCCTCTCTCTCTCTTTCTCTCTCTCTCTCTCTTTCTCTCTCTCTCTTTGCCTCAGCGGTGCAGCCTTTGATGTTAGCGCGCAGATCTACGCAGCGCGTCGCAGCCTCCCAGGCCTCCCCACCTCGCCTGATCCTATCTGCTCAGGCAGCACATTCATGTGGTTTACACCCGCAGCCAGACTCCAGCTAGCTAGTCACCTCGCCACAGGCCCTTCCCTGTTCAGGGTCCAAGACCGAAGGGGAGACACGGCCACAGCAGTGCTGCGGGGGTCGACAAAGGGCTTTGTACTGTAGAAGCCAATGGGCGGCAGGTAGATCAAGGGGTTTGTGTTAAACGCACCTAAAGCAGTACTACGAGGTGCCAGGAAACAGTACTACGGCATGTCAGCGAACACGGATAATCAGTGTCTTTGTACTTGGAACGGTCCCTTGGGGACCTATTGGGACTGTCAGAGGGTTTTGGTTTGAAGCCGTGTTTAAGTCTCGCTCGGGCGTGAAGTCTAACTTAAGTCGATAGATCTGTGTGGAATACATGTGTAGCATACAGAAGTACTACTACTGCACAAGCGCTACAGCGGCGATAGAGAACACAGGACACGGGAACCCTGTTGATGGCATCTGATTCAGTAAGGCTTCAGTAAGGACTAATCATTCTTCTTGAAGAATAGTTCACTGGATATTGTCTTATGATTAATCAAACTGATGGTATGGAACCAAGACCAGGCCTTGTGTCCCCAATGTTGAACCACTGGGATACTGGGAGGATGAACACGATCACCCAGAGGAGTAGGCCCATTTCTCACTCCACAGATCTGGGACACATCCCTATCATCCTGGTCCATGGGGGGTGGGGGGAGAAGGAGGAGGTGGAGGAGAAGGAGGAGGAGATCGAGGAGGAGGCCCAGTGATACATCTTCCTCCCCTACTCAGGGGACCGAACGACAGCACTTCACTTCAACAGAAAAAATGAAGCGCACAGATAACCCAAGCCAGTCTCCTCTGAACAACCCACCCCAATCCATCATACTTCTGCCCCCATTGTGTTAGTGGCTGGGTCCCCCCATCTCATTACTGAAAGCAGCCCACCACCACCACCACCACCACCACCACAACCACCACCAACAGCCTCCAGACAACATGGGCTCGTCTGGTGGGCACTGGAGGGTAGCAAGGGGGTTGGAGGGGACTTGGGTTAGGGTCTTCCATCCATCCAATCCTAGACAGAGGGGTAGGGGGGTGGGAATGAGGATCGGGGTGGAGGGGCTTCCACCAAGTCCCAGACAAGCTATTTCTCCTCATCCGGCACCCCTATAAATGACCTTTCCATGGTTCCGTGGGAAACCATTACAGGAAACAATGAAGGAGGAGAGAAATGGAAGCGTGGTGACAGAGGGCCTGCCAGGTTTAGGGTGGCGAAGGCCTAATAACAATGATATGATACATTAGGTTGGGGATTGATGGAGGCACACACAACCCATAATGGCTTCCCGGAAAAATAACAAGCTAATGCATAGGGTTTCCACAGAAATAACACAGACATAATACAACCGGGTTTTCCAGAAACCAAACCCTTGCCTGAGCCGATATGAAAGAGCAGAATAGAGATGGGTTATTATGAAACTATAATAGTTTCTTTGACTTAGAACAAAGCATAGCGCGTTTTAGATCAAAGGCAGTCATTGAAAAATGCTTAGACTTATGAGGCTGATGAAATTATGTAATGATGTACACAAAAGAGGGAACTTTGAACCTTGTGTTCTTGAACCTGGCGAGTAGGACAGATTTGTGATAAGGCTTCTCCTCTCATGAAAGCGTGAGCAAACGAGAGTAACGGGCGCACAATGTGTGTACTGTGTGTATGTGTGTGTGTGGACGAGTGAGAGTGTGTGTACTGTGTGTGTGTGTGTGTGTGTGTGTGTGCGGACGAGTGAGAGTATGTGTGCACACACACTGAGCAGACGTGTGTGTGTGTGTGTGTGTGTGTGTGTGTGTGTTTGTGCTCATTATGCAGACAAGAGTGCAGAGCACAGAAAAAAGGACTGCCCAGCTTGACACGGCCAGGCCAGCTACCTTCCCTAGTCTACGGTAAAAAAAAAAGAATAACAAAAGGAGGGCTGGCGTTTTGGCCTTCCATCGTTAGTCAGCACATTCCTGGTCAACAACAAAGCATGCCTTTGCCTGGATGAGCCATGGTGAGCATTGTCATTTCATACCCCCAGCCTTTGTTTTCCGGCCCCTCTGTGTCAGTGGATAAAAATGTGGTCTGAAGGGAATGGACTATGGGCTTTCAGCACTTTTTCATCAAAGGCCAAATGATGGGGCCTTTCATTTCAGTTACGCTACCCAGTCAGCTCGCGGTTTGGTTTGTACATTTCAAACATCATTATTAAACAGAGACACTGTAATACGACAACAACAACAACAACAACATACGTACAGTATATTTGCGTATATATGGTGCGGTGTAAACCCTTCAATGTAGTCGTTGTTGTGCTTACGAATAGGGTATTGCGTCCATAATATTAAGATGAAGCATCCGATAGCTGAGCATCGTCTATTTGTATATGGCTCTCTTTACATTAGAGGCATTATTCTAAATCACAGCCGCAGGGCCACCACACAGACGTTTCCTCGCCGTCAACATGTGAAGGAGGAGGACAACCGGCGCTTCAGACAAATTGGCTCGGACAAATAATCGATAGAGGTTCAAGGAGAGAGCAACATGGGGATATCAGGCCCCTGGGAGAGACCTCAGAGATGGGGAGGGGAGCAGCAGCACTGGCCGGGGCTGACTGCTAATCTCTCTTGGAGAGGAACATCAAAGCCCATCTCACTCACTCACTCAGCCCAGTGGAAAGTAGCATAGCTGCTGGGGACACCAGTACCAACATGCACTCGTTCCAGGTGGAGCAGAGAGAGAGGGAGAAAGGGGGGTAGGGGGAGAGAGAGAGAGAGGAGAGAGAATGAGAGGCAGGGGTGGGGGTGGGGGGGGGGGGGGATGTGAATACAGAGGCAGAGAGAGGAAGAGGGGAAAGAGAAAGGGAAAGAGAGGGAGAGGGATAGAGAGAGCTGCCAGAGGCAGAGCGGGCGAAAGAGAGGGAGATATTTCCACCTGGCTGCCGGGGTGTTAAGAGTGTCTCGGCACATTAAAGGGAGAGAGGTATTAGGACACTCAACAGGAAATTAGTAGTTCGGTTGATTTAGAACATCATATACCTACACATCCATCAAAAAGGCAGTGGTGCTTAGTGACAGGTTGTGATGCAATGTGTGTATTAGTGATAATAGCCTACCGGTATGAATTCGTTGTGAGAAAAAGGCTGAATTGGTCGTGTGATGCAAAATCAAACCTTAAATCATGCACATGCACTTTAGGACGCGCGACAAAATCTGTGTGCGTCAAAGCAGCAGACAGAAGGGGAAAGAAGAAAGCGAGAGGGAGAGAAAAACAGTTTAGTCTGTTCTATTCCAAAAAGAGGAGAAACGCAGCCTCAAATTACTTTGGCTGGGACTTGAAAGTCATGCGGGGTGGCGGTTAAGAGACGATAGCACTTAAAATACAGCTGCGACCGCGGAACCAATAAATGGAAAAAGTAGGCGAGCAGGCACTTTTAACCTTTTAAACCCACGCTTGTGTACTGCTACTGTTGCTTGGCGCTGGGAGTGGCCCGGTTCCTGGTACCTCCCGTCTGGGTCCGGCCCATTATGGACTCGTGGGGTTTCCAGGCTGTGGTGAGAGAGAGCGCTGAATCCCTCGACCACACCAAGCTCTCATTATAGTCTAAATGCAGCGCGACATAACTCCTGCCTCTCTCTGAGGTAGCCTGGCTACAGAATCTTTGGGGATCATCATTGTGTTATTACTTTTGGGGGATTATCATTGTGTTATTACAGCACAACTGTTTCTCCTCCTCCTTCCCCTCAGACAAAGCGACTCATTTCCAAGGTTCCGACTCAATATGGAAATAACAAAACAGCCGGGTTCACTGATCGGTATCTTGTGAGTGAGTGTGTGTGTGTGGGTGCACTTCAAAGGTGATGAACCAGGGGTTGTGCCAGGGAGGACCGGAGCAGTGCAGGGCCTTGGCAGAGGATTGGCTTCCTCTCCTGTCACTTTATTTGGAGGAGGTTCAAGTCCTTCCAGAGAGGAAGTAGACAAAAGCCACATATTCTCTCTGGTTCTGGTTGATGACTATGAGTTCCATCTGGTCCTGCTGGTGCCACTGCCACGTCCTCCCTGCCTCAGCTCCTCTCACATGCTGACAGCACGGCCCCGCTGGAAATCAGAGGCAGATGTTTGCTCAAGCGATGCTTGCCTGAGCCTCGCTCGCTACAGGAAAGGCAGCGTCTCGGATTCGGAGAGACAATGGAGAATGATGAGCAGATGCGGCCGCCATTCACCTCTGCATCAAGCATGAAGCGCTATAATCAGGGGAGACCGATTTTGGCATGATGACACACTGCTGTGTTGCTGGCTGCTGCTGGTGGTAAAATGATCAACCGTAGGCAGTAGCACTGTGTTTTACTTAGCAAAAGTAAAACATCTTTGGGGGTTATTATAATCGGCACCAAAAGGCACCATTTGGTACCATGCTATGTTGAATTCTTCTTAAGCCATTGTTACCACATCAGTTCCTATACAACAACAAAAAACAACAACACCGGAACAGGAACCATAACATAAAGTGCTACCCCATCACCGCAACGGGGGTGAGAAAGATGCCCTTCTACTAGATGCGCTTGTGGTGATGTCATCCAACTCTGTAAGCATCAGTTGGCATCGTGAGCTTGAGCTAGCAGTGGTTCCACCTGGGTGACTCATATGGGGGGGGGGGGTGCAGCTGTCACGCCCTTATGGCACGGCGTCACGGTCTTCACCAATGTCAACACCGTTACTGTGCCGATGACAAACGGCCTCTGTTTATATTAGGCCCTGGATTATACGCCACCACGTATCACACATCACAAGACGAGGCCAGACGACTGCTCATCAGCCAACATCAGGTGGTTTCAACAGACAGGGGCATCATAGATGTGAACGAACGTGATATAGGACAGTGAATGAGCATGACATCATTATAAGCCATCAATAAGGCTGTAGAGCAGCAGAAACCAGGAATAATATGAGGTCATATAAGGTGGGAAATTGTATTAATCATCTAGGTTAATCATCCCAGTAGTGGTTTGTGGCCTCAAAATAGTCTGTTTGAGGCACTTACAAACTCTATATCAAAAGCATTCTACTACACTGAATAACCCCCCCCCCCCCCAAAAAAAAAAATGTAATTATGCATTCTCACAGCACCTCAAATTACTGTTCTGTAGTTCAAGTTGAGGCAATGATTAGGCTTATCTTCATTGAGCAATCTGAATGCGTTCTAAAGGCACTCCCAGGGGAGCACCTGCAAGCAGAACCCCCTACGCTGTTTCACTCCCTGACGGGGTGATTTAAAGAGACATTGATTACCTCGCTATTATGTAGTCAAATTGTAAGCAATCAGAGAACTGCCTGGGAGTGCAGTGGTTTGGCATCCACGGCCAGATCGAGGTCATCTCACTTCCCCCCCTTTGCACAGAGCAAGTAGCAAATTGACTTAATTTATTATTTTTGGCCCCGGCGTCACATGCCTCTTTTTTTTCTTCCGCACTCTCGGGCAGAGCCAAGGGGGTGATCGCTTCGGGGAGGAGAAGTTGGGGTGGAGGGGTGGGAGCAGTGGTTGTGATGGTGGTTACCTCTTTACACAGGAAGCCTGCCAAGGCCCCAGTTCATCCAAACCCCCTACCTGCTGAGGTCTCCACTACTGTACATAAGAGGCAGAGAGCAAACCCCCAGGGTCCTATTGAAACAGCAGGATCTGAGGCCTGCTCAGCCCCTAAAAACCTCTGGAAAACACAGACGGGCCAAATCCAGCTTCATTCATTCACTGAACGGACCGACAGAGGGCCTGAATAACGCCCAAACCCCAGACAGAAAAGCGTGAGTGTTGTGGTGGTCTGAGAGGGGGGCTGTGGGAAAATGCATAGTGGGACCGGTGAGTGATACTTGAGCTGAATGATAGGCTACTTGATTTGATGATTGGGACTGCTAAGATAATTGTGACAAATCAACTTAAAAAAGGTCATATTCAAATTTCAATTTGAGTAAGTTCCCTTGCAGGAATGGCCATAGTAGGGTTTGTATAACCAGCCTCACAGAAGAGCACAGCTGGGGTCTATCTCCTCCACCATTGGGCTCTGGATATCATGAGTAGCGGATAAACCCTGCATCCTGTCTACTATCCTAACAAAGTGTTATTCTTTCCATAGCACCTGATTAGGATGAAATAGTACTTCAAAAAGAAGTGTGGTTTTCTTTTAATAAGAACGAAATCATTGCCATAATGTCCGTTTTTCTCAACATTCATAAACATACACAATAAAAGAAGGAATGAGACACCTTTGGTACTGTATTTTATCAAACTGTCCCCTCTTTTTATAGTGCGACAAAAAAAAAAAAGAGCTGCCTCAATGTGGTCAGAAACGTCTGGTATGCTAGCAGAGAAAGCAAACCTAAATAGATGTGGTTTTCAATGTAAAGCTGAGGTCCGACATTTCAATGTGGTTAGCAAGGAAAAGCCAAATGGCCGGAGCTATATGTATATACACAAGATTCATTTCAGTGCTAAATATTCCCTCTAGTTTGATTCTATCCCCTGCAACTAGTTACTTTCCATACAATATGACAAACATCTATCATTTTGTTGAAAACAGACTATGCTGTGAGTGTTTTACACACACACACACACTCTCTCTCTCTCTCTCTCTCTCTCTCTCTCTCTCTCTCTCTCTCTCTCTCTCACTCTCTCTCTCTCTCTCTCTCTCTCTCTCTCTCTCACACACAGACACACCAGTGAAATAGGTTTTACAGCCATATATCCAAGAAAGAAAAGAGCACAGTCGTCACTGAATGTCTAGGTACCAGACTTCATCTAGCCAATTGAATAAGGTCCTTAGTTATAAGCATAACCATATCTCTCCATACAGTCCATGCTATCGTATTCACTGTAAGACAATATTCAGTCTACTACGGTACTCTTGTCATAGCCTGATGCATTTGAAAGTAAAATGCAAAAATGCAAATAACTGAACTGTGGTTATTATTACTGTCCATGTGAGGTTCCTTGCTGAATGGTGGTGTGCAGGCATCCACCACTAGGCCTTGCCTAACAAATGATCATAGTAGGTCTGGACTCTCAACCACCAAATATTTCGAGAAATCGCAGAAACTCAACTCAAGACTGTCTTGCAACATAATCGTGTTTTCTTCAACAATGAACATGAACTATACACAACAATTAGCCTGCAAAAAACAGCATTCCAGGCCTCTCCCCCCACCTCCTGCATAACTAGGGGCCACACTTCAGCGGGCTTTTGGGGGGTAGGTTACTCAGATAACAGGCCGACCTTCACGATTCTCCACCGGGTCCAACACAGACCTCTCAGCCTTCAAGCAGTGGTTAGAGAGCCAGTAAACAATTAAAATGTTATCTTGAGGACAATTATGCTTCAGAGAAACGTTGCACTGCTCTCAGATTCAGAATGGCAACAATACTTCAAGACAAAATGTTCAAAATGTTTTATATGAGGCTACTGATTGAAGAGGGGGGCCCGTATGATAACGTCAATAAGTTGCAGGGTTGAATTATAGCAAAGCCTTTGGTACATCAGTGCTTATGATTAATGACTACGCGCACATGGCGAAATACAACATCTACGTTACTTCGTTGGTTGTAACGGACCAGTAACACTGACATACCTAAAGAAAAAGTAGACTTAATAATCGGTTGTATTATAATGTTGGTCCATGTCGTAGTAAGTAGCCTACAACCTCTCTACTTCTTACAGAAGAACGGGGATATACGTTGTGTCATTTTGGAATTCGTGAGTTTAGAATGATAAGGGTCTATCTCCGTTTAGGGTAGTTCAGAGATATTGAGCGTCAAAGTTTTGACATTCCATTAGCATTATGTTTTGTGAGATGGAACCTTTGTATTTTATGAATTACTAACTCCAAAATGTCAACATTTTAAAAAGAACACCACACAGGCAATAATAAACACCTAATGGATCAGATTATGTAAAAAACTCAATTTTGACAAAAATGGAGATAGAACCTTATAATTCTAACGTCACGAATTGTTACAAAGTATCCGCAATGACCAAAACTTCAAAGAAAGTGTGTATTGTAGCATCGCCTGGTTGGATACAGGGTAACATTACAGGCGGGACATGTGCAGAGATTATGCAAATGATTGAACTGCAATATACACTAGAAGAAATAGCTCAATTATGAAAACAAACAATATCCCATCAACTGGGTTGAAAGGTTGGGGGGGGGGGGGGAAGAATAGAACTATCTCGATTTACCCCAGACTTAGTTTTTTTATGGAGCTGTCTGTAACTAATTCACAGATCGTGAAGTCTTGATCATGGTCATACATGGTTAAACCATTTGTATTTAAATTCAACGTGTTCAGGTTAATGTTAGTGATGCTGGGCTTGCTCTCGGGGAAAGTTGTTAGTGTGGGACTGTATCTGAGCGTTAATAACGACATCATAACCTGCAATATGCATGTTTCACTGGGAATGTGTTCCACAAGATAGAAGCCATCTTGTGACCACATAATATGCTAGCAAGCTAGTACCATCCTCTCTCTCTCACACACACACACACACACACACACACACACACACACACACACACACACACACACACACACACACACACACACTGTGCAACTCTGTCACCCCCCCCCCCCCCCCCCCTCACCGAAAAAGTTTTAGTGTACCACGATAAAGTAGATTGAAGGGACAAGCTCTTACTGGAGAGCGACCACCGCTATGTAAGACATTAGACTTGTCATTCCAATAAATGTACTTTTACATACTTGAACGATCTCCCCCTCCGCACTGATCGTGGCTCCTGCTTTAGAGAATCGTCCCTGCAAGCCTGTCGTGTATGTAGTATAATCTCCATTTGGACTGGACTCGAACAGCACTACTTCCACAAAGGCGGTATCCTTGGCAAAAACGCTCCCCAGAGAAGTGGTGACCACGAAGATCACCAAGACCACCGAGTCGGCTACACAATCTGACCCTCGTCTCCTTGGTAAAATCATCATCTTGCCGGTTGGATCTGCGCCGATCGGACCATAATTTCCAAAGGGTTTTTTAAGGTTGATGGTGCTGAAATGCGAATCGGTAGAGAGAGATCAGCGAGCGAGAGCGTCAAAAGACTCGCCGTGTTTTTCGGGGATTGTGCAACGAAAAGCTCTGCCTTTGGCCGAAGCGTGTTTATTTCACCATTGCAGCCTTGTCAATTACATTGCTCTGCTCGCTAACGCTCCCTCTCTTTCTCCCTCCCTCCCTCTCTCTCTCTCTCTCTTTCTCACTCCCCCTCTCCCCCCCTCTCTCCAGCTCTACAAAGCGGAGCTCCTTTGATCTCCAAACACGTGATTTCTTTAGGTTTTTTTGCCTCCCAAAAGGGTTATCCCCACCCACCAATCTTTCTGACCCTTTACTTTCCACTCCCCACTCCGGAGTGCCAGCACTCAGTTAAGGAGGCGCGGCGGCGTTCAACCCTTAAAACTTGGAGGTTTAGGGATTAGAACAATAAATAATAATAATAATAATATAATAATAATAATAATAATAATAATAATAATAATAATAATTAATTAATAATAATAATAATGAATGAATGAAAGCTTTATTTCGAACATGTGTAGAAAGAAAATGTTATAACAACAAAAGACAAAACAAAAACAAGAAAAACAAAACAAAACAAAAACAAGAAAAAACAAAACAAAAACACGAAAAAACAAAACAAAAAACACTAGTTACTTAACATGTCCGAAAAGGAGTAGGAAGAAGCATAAGCTTATTTATAATAATAATAATAATAATAATAATAATAATAATATAATAATAATAATAATAATATGATAATAATATATTAAATCCTATAATTATCTCTAACGTGATACATGGGGTTGAGCTAGTAATACAGTTTGCTCTAGTGGGGGAAAAAGACAATTCAGGTTAGAGTAGTTGTATGAAACATGTGTTTGGTTGTTGCCTGCAGCGAGGCCTTGGGAGCTAGGAACGACCTTAAAATAAACATTACCCTCTTCAAAACACTTCATTATTTAACTGGGCTAATTTTCAATCTCTTTTCAGATTATGTTTACCTCTCGATTACAATTGTATCAAGCCGTCACGAAGCATCACTGTTTAACTTGTAACTTCTGCTCGAATTAAGGGATTAAAAAGTGACAAGTTGTCATGGTACATATAAATGGAGTATACACGTTCTGTTATCATGAACATGTGTTACATTTTTGTTAGGATACATTAATAGTTATTTTTTTGACAGATATCGTGTGGAAAATATTATTGTAACCTATCTCTTTTTTCACAGGAACATCTCATTTAACCAACAATTATAGCTTGATCATGCAAATACCTCAGTAATTATTGAATGATTAACATGATGTGCATCACAAGCAACAAGTCAAACATAGTTTTTCCTCATCTCTACAGGCGTTTAACCTCATTTTTTTTAGAGACCTGACAGGTTAATTATACATAAGTAGTTTCAGTCATTCTGAAGAACAGCTGTCCCTTAGTTCAACGTAATCTGCAACAATGTGCCATCAGGAGATTTGGTTGATCATTTTGCATTTTTTGGTATTCATCTTTAAGTTAAATGTTTTTATTTTATTTATTATTCTCACACAAATAGACAGAAAAGTAACATGAAATGAATTGAAAGTGTAGGCATTGTTCAGGGGGATTATAAAATGTAAGTCGAAATGGATGTGTGAGACAAACATGAAAGTCACAAGAAACAAATGCATCTAACTTGCACTGTGTTGTACAAAGACGTATGGTGTAGTAGTCGATGTTCAATGTTGCAGTATTTATTCATAATATCCACTCATATTGGTACTGTATATTTTGTCTTGAGTATTGTCGTGTTGTCGTCTTGTTGTTGTATGTACTGTAGCTGGTTTAGTATGGTTGAATACCAAATCATGTTCCTAGTGCACTGCACATGGCGAATAAAGTTGAATTGAATTGAATTGAATTGAATGTGAAGGTTGCACCTACTGTACACATTTAATAAGAGGGTTTTGTTAAATGCAGTTTTTGTCAGTGGACAATGCTATTTATGTGAATAATGTGAATGGCTATTGCAGGACCAATGTCTACTCTTCTCTTGAGCCCTTTATCTCCACTGTGTGAGTCATTTGTTTGCTGGGACACTGCAGCAGTGCCTGGGTCTTGGGGACACCGGTTTGTCACAATGCCTCTTGCCTTGAAGGAGCATGCTTGTTTAGAGAAGACAAACAGACATTATTTTATGCAGCGTGTGTTCAATGCTGTTTACAAATGTACATACAGGACTAAGCAGAGGAGGACATACTAATGAGGGCTTACAATAAAAACAAGTAGATTTGATTGTAATGTTTTCAGTCATTTTCTATTTCGAGTACCACCTCCTCCTCAACAACCTATTTGTTTGTATCACATTATGGCGTTCCTGTGCAAGTTAGCATCGGAGCAAATTAAAAATTGCCACCCTAATCAGGTAGAGTGAAGACATGAAAGTGTATGAGTCAAAGATAATGAACGAGGGATAATGAGTCAAAGATAATGAGAGATAGATGTGAAACCCCCAGGAGCGAGGTCTCATATTGCTGTCAGCTGTGTGGCAGGGTGATTATGAAAACTAACTGTTAGGCCTTTTTAGTTAAAGAATGCAGCAGGCCTAGGAACAATCTTGATGGTCGACATATGTTCTGTTTCAAAAGCAGGCAAAAAAGAGTTAGCTGAATTTTAAGAAGTTTTGTGTGTGCCTCAAGCATGACAATTATTTACAGATTTAATTTCACTGGGCAACGTCACTCCATTTTAGGATCCCCTGATCAGCTCCACATGTGCTATTTGTCATGCAACACACATGTGCTCATGCACACATGCCCAGACACACACGCACACATGTACACACATATACAGTGCACAGACAACTGCATGAACGCATGCACTCATGCACACACGCACACACACACACACACACACACACACACACACACATACACACACACACACACACACACACACACGCACACACACACACACACACACACACACACACACACACACACACACACAGACTTTCTGTTAAGTCTTTGGCACACAAAGTTATTTACTATTTCTGAAAACATCAAAACCAGATACAATTTGAGCAGTTTGTATTCTTGTACGGTTAAAGTGCTATTGGTTAAATTGACTCAATTATTCAAGTCATTCAGACATACATTAATTGATCTGTTTCTAAAAGGTCTTGCAGAGCTACTGAATACTTCCATAAGAATAGTGACTGGTTGAGTTTCCTTTCCTCACATCACTTTTATAAACAAGGAGGAGAGGAGGCTACAGTACTGTGTCACTGTCTGCAAACTGCCTTTCATTGATTGTGTGCTATGCTAACTGGTCACAGCTATGCTATTCGTTACTGGCCACAGCTAAATGGTAAATGCAAATCCTAAATGCATTCCTAATCAACAGTCATCAATCAGCTGATATGGGGTGCCAGAACCCATTTCATGTTGTAAATATGTCTTATGAGTGGACAGGTTTTGCCATGTAAGCGTAGGTGTTGAAATCACATAAAGCTACTTTGTAACATGATCATATCGGACCAGGTACAATATCATCACATTACAGCATTATCAATGAACTGATAGATGTGGGAATATATTTTGTCAACAAGGTTATTTATGCACAATGTTCACATTACACATAGGGGTGAATTGTTTGTGAGCCTGTGCATTTTATTTTATATCAAGTCTGCCCTCTACTGGTACATTCAAGACATGTGCACAATGAGACGGACCCCTTTCCTTCCTCTCTCCTTCACCCCCCACAGCTGTGGGATTTCTCAAACACCCTGTCCTCTCTCAGAGTCCAGGCAAGGACATAAACTCATCTACCATGAGAGGAATCAGCTGGCTATTCTTTTAAGAATGTGTTTACTGCAAGAATGACTCTGAGGAATGCATAGTAGTTAAACGGATGAAGACTTGAGGTCTCCTTTGTAAAAGAAAAAAAAAAAACTATTCACAAATGTGATCATAAATTGTGCATGTCCACACCTCAAATCTGCACCAAGGTTCTGATTTATAAATGTTGAACTTGATGTGAACAATTAAATACAATTTACTTTGATTTGGCATGAAATGCTAATGTAAATCACACAATGTTATTCATGTGTAACAGGCATTATGAACAATAGTGTTTCCTGTCCTCACATTTTAAGTTATAAGTGTAAGTTGAACTTCAGCTAAGCACATTCTATAGACGGTGCCTCCCTTTGAGTAGCTTTCTTGAGCATGTATATCTTACTAGTACAAATAAGGTAGTATCACACGAGCCCCCCCCCCCATAACAACACACACACACACACACACACACACGCACACACACACACACACACACACACACACACACACACACACACACACACACACACACACACACACACACACTGCTTCTATAACAATTAAAGTGCCCTCTGATCTTCCTTCCTTAAATGCCACTAAACTCTCTCCATTTCAGCTGACACATCCACCACTGGAGGATATTTACCAGTGGATCCTCACAGGATCTATAATGACATCATCTCTAACATGCAACATGCTCTGATTTCGCTCTAGCCTGCGGGAGTCAATAGTCAGCACACTCTGTCATGGGGAAAGCATCTCCAATTGGGGGTATGGTGGCCCCTTAATTGCTTTATGTAATAATACACTGCAGTGTTGCACTCTTTTGGGAGCCATGAATGCAAACACTGCCTTCCTCATCATCTCCTTTCTTCATTAAAACATAACGTCAGCACGACAGCAACAAAGGGACAATTCAGAGAAAAGAGCTGTAATTTATGTGCACAGTGAGCAATGATGTGTGGATCACACACATTCGATTGGTTCCTTTTGGTATTAATAGTAACCCAACCTGCAGTGTGACCATTTTCTCAGGAGTTAGGAGAGGGAGGGAGAGAGAGAGGGGGGGGGGGGGGAGAGAGAGAGTGGAAGAAGGAGGTGGAAAGATACTAACACATTTCAGATCCCCTTTTTCGTTTTTTCAGGAATATTTTGGGACCAACTCCAAATAAGAATTGAATCTTCATATTCACTGTTCGTGATAATTACCCTAATCGTAATACTATTTTTGAAGTTGTTATCTTATCTTTTTCAAAACACTCATAACTGAGTATTTGAGGTTTTGAAGTATCAAGCATTTTGGAGACCGCCCTACACAGAAAGTCAGACCGCCCCACGGATCTAACCTGAGGGCGAAAGTTTACTTTGAAGTGCAGATTAGGGGGAGTTATTTCAATAGGCCCTAATTCACTCTGAGAGTAAAGTTGCAGCCGTCTGGGGGGAGGGAAGTCTTCAGAGAGAGAGAGGCCCTGTTGCGCTGAGGCAGGGCACCTGCACGTCTGTCTGAGGCTTGCAAGGACAGGTATGTTCTCAGAGGCAGAAAGAAGTAAAAGAAGTAATTTCAATCAACAAGAACTGTGAACTCAAACTCAAGTAGTGAGATGAGATGAAATATTCTGATTATATACACACATACAATCCCAATCACACACTCATGTGCACACACACACACACACACAAACACACACAGACACACACACACACACACCCACACCCACACCCACACACACACACACACACACACACACACACACACACACAAACAAACACAACACAACACAACACAGCAAACAAACAAACAGACAACTAAGAAAATACAACAGTGTTGTTCTACCAAATGAGGCATCCTAGATTGGTGCCAATGCTTCCAGTTAAAATAGAACACTTCGTCCAACAACAGGCTGACATATTTGCGAGCAATCGGGCTGTGAGTAATGTGCCGGAGTGAGATATTTAGGTCAAATTGGATCAATTGAGGTAGCAAACCAATTCCTGACCGCCACTTCTGTTCCTTTTGAGAGAGAGACTAGGTGTGAATTTCTATGACAGGTAGTGTGACACATAAGGATAGTGGATGAGGAAATACGCCTGGGAACAAGGGGGAGCAAGGTGAAGATCCTCCAGGAGTACTAAGCATGCCTTATCCCTCTTAGCCATCCTCTCCTTTCCTCCTTCCCTCCTTCCCTCTTTCTCTCTGCCCTCACTCCTTCTCTCTCTCTCTCTCTCTCTCTCTCTCTCTCTCTCTCTCTCTGTCTCTCTCTTGCTTCCTCTCCCTCTGTCCCCCTCTCTCTCTCCCCCACTCTCTCTTTCCCTCCCCTCTTCCTCTGTCTCTCTCACTCTCTCTCCTTCCTCTATGAGAAAAACCCCACCATGTTCCCAGCAGGCCTCCCATACTGTAGCGCCTCACTTCACTCAGTGTTTTGACCGCAGGGAAAGACCACCAATCATAAGAGGGAAAACTATCTGTCAGAACTCTCAGAGCTCACAAATCACAAAGGACTGGTCCACAAATCAAAGGGGGGATCTAACCGGTCACAAGTTAGATGTTATTCAGTGCCACCCTGTGGTTGACAAAGACGGAAGATAAGAAGCACGTAGGAAGATGTTACGTAAGATGGATGACTTGAAGCTGGCACAGAAACACAGAGAGAGAGAGAACAGAGAGATTCCCATACACCTCTGAGGCGTTCTGCTTTATGAGATGGGCCTATTTCTGCAGACGACGTTATGCAACATTCTGTTCACACAAAACAACATTGAATCCCACATTTGAATTGAATCCTATAATAAAAGGTATTGAAAGGACTTGTGGAGACAAATAATTAATTTCCCCTTGAGAGCTATACTAGTACAGACGGTATGTTTTACAAGTGTTGACTCTATTAATGAAGGCCTGAGGGGGGCAGCGGTGAGTCACTGCAAATGGGGTCGGAATAATATTATATGAATGTATCTACAGTATCCTTACTGTGACATCTCCATCCTTACTCTGACATCATGAACTGCTCACACCTGTTTGTGTTTAGGTCTCAATTATTACTTAAGTAGTTCCTTCTCAGTTTTGACCCGTAAATTGCGCAGCACACCAAGAGAGACAGTGGAGGCAAAGGGGGAGGACTAGGAGGGAGAGGGAGGACAGACAGATCCACACAGACCTTTAGACTCCTGACACCTTGTACATTCCCCTCCCTCGCCAGAGTACACATTCAAATAAAGTAACCAACAATGAGTTGTTTCCAACTGTGTGTTTGTGCTTGTAATGATAGGGATGATGGAGCAGGCTCAGTTGGCTGTGGAGGGGAGACGGGGGGCTCCCAGAGATCCAATGCTCCAGTACCTTATATACAGTACCTGAGGTCTGTAGGTACAGTATAATTAACAGCGTGGCTCATCCAACATTATTTTTTGTCACTTTAGTTGATATACAGTACCTCTGCCCAGGGCCGGAGTTTAAACTCTTGTCAGGACTTGCATGGGGGAGGGGGGAGGAATTTTTTCAAGTCATTATAATGAATAATGTGCATCTTACCACAGCTAATATGGCGCAGCCTGGCTCCAGATTTTTATGTATGTACTTTATCAATCTCCTACAACTTTGGTTGTCACTACAAAGCACACACTGTACAGCACATTGCAGCACAGCTAAATATGACACCTGGCAGCAGTATGTTCTCATGGAACAATGTAGTATTAGTAAGAGAGACAATCAGTTCCCATTTGTACGTCTAACAGAGATGTAGACCCCACTCCCCCCACATACACACACACACACACACGCATGCACGCACGCACCCACGCACACACACACACACACACACACACACACACACACACACACACACACACACACACACACACACACAAATAAAAGATTTAAGACAATAATGATCTTCATGCTGATGTTCCCATGTGTTTATATCTATGCTTTTCTAAAACAGCTTGTACATTTCTGGGTTTTTTGTTGTTGTAATTTTTCTCTTGATATAGAACATAGTTCCGCTCTAAAAGGGGATCGGAGGGTAGTTAATCTTCTTGTTATGTCACATCTTGGCAGGCTGGCCGTGTCCATTTCGCACATTTCAATTAAACCTCATAATTTCAAGCACTCTGACTGAAATCTCCTGAGAGAGTACACACACAACAATATGAGACTGTCCTCAAATTACTATGATGGCGAGCCAGGAGTTGTGCTTTCTTGCCTCTTAGGGAAAAAGAGAAGAAAAAGAAAATGACAGAATCCATAAAACAATCCGTCTTTTGTGAGGCTTCCCAGGGTCCCTGTAGCCCTTGATTTCTTCTAAATTACTGGGATTAAGTGGCTCTGTTTCTTTCCCCTTTCAAGTTTTGACAACAGAGGGCCTCTTAATCATACTCTTTGACTGGCATCATGTTAACCAAGAGAGACAGGATATTGCTTATGTGTGTGGATGTTGGAGGACTTTGACAGTGTCAGCAAAACATTGCCTCTGATCTGACTCTGACTATTCAGTCAGTGGGGAAACAACAAGCCAATGAGATCAATATCCAAACCAAAGGGTGAATCTCAAGTGTTTCCCAGATCCCCCTTGCACCATCTGTCCTCGCCTACTTCTGAAAAAACATTAGAGGAGAAGATCTGAGGTTCCACGACCTTGGACCAGCTCCTCCAATGTGGTTTGGGAAGGAGGAGAAGAGAAAGAATGTGAGGAACCGAATAAAGACATGTGAGATTACATCCAAGAGTAAAATGCATGTTGCTGTATGTACCACCAGGGGGCAGGCTAGGCTTTCAGTATTGAGAGGTTCACACAAGTTTCAAGTTTACTGTTACATCACATTACAGGAGTGTGAGTAAAATTCTTAGGCTTCGCTTCCTGACATTGCATCCAAGATAAAAAGGTGACAGTAGTACAGGTCATAAGTGACAAAAAATAATAGACATAATACAAGATAAAGGTGACAATAGTACAGGTAAGACAGGAAACACTAGTGGTGCAACTAGTGATAATAGATAGTTCAGTAGTAAAGTGGCTGTGCGTTAGGGTCCGTATACATGGGGGAAGGGGAAGATAGTCAATTGTCTACAGTGGGCTTGTCCATGAGCCTGATCGCCTGGAGGTAGTAGCTGTTAGTTAGCCTCTGAGTTTTGGCCCTGAGGCTCCGGAAGAGACAACCACTATGTGATCATGGGACACTAGAGGGGGCACAAGAGGGGTAAACTACAGTCGCTCAATTATGCAACACGGTCAGCTTTAATAACAGCTTCTCACAACAAATCTTCGTGTTTTGTGTTCGGTAGTAATGAGGAAGTGTATTATGACCATTATGACAAGACGGTTGATACCGGTTATGATTATGCTTAGACAAAGATCTGAATTTCAGAGCTGGACTTCTCCATTCTTGCCCCAGTGTTACATCAGACGTTGCATCAGAACAGCTGAACAGATGATCAGATCAAATGAATGCTTGAAAGGGGAAATGTCTGGACCATTGATTCTTTCTTACTTATGTGAATATGTTTTCTGTTTTTTGCACCTTCGGAAGAGCCACTACAATTTCATTGTATAGGCAACTGTACAACGACAATAAAGTCTATTCTATTCTATTCTATTCTATTCTTTCTAAAATACTGTTATGTCTATGCTTTGAGTGGTCTCTATCAAAATGCATTGGAGTTTTGTGCCACTATAACTCTATGTCGTACTGGTGGCACCACGTGATCATTGCCAAATTCCACTCCACCCAAGAGGACATCTCCAACTCCACTCAATTGGTGTGCTGAATATTTAGGGATTTTAACAACCAGTCCTACTAAGAATCCTATATATTCAGTCTGTATAGCCTATATAACTTAATGGTTTAAGAGGGGAGCGAGACAACTAACACACATCAGACTGATGTTAGCCTACCTGATACATTGTGTGTATGTTCTGTATGTCACACAGCTCCACTAAAGTGAACCAGAGACCCAGTTCTGCCTCCGGCCTCGTTATTGCCCCACACACCACCAGAACACAACGCAGGCGTAACACACACGGGTTACAATAACAGTGTCAACCAAGCATGACTTTGATACATAATGTATATACACGACAAAACAAGATGACTGCCAAAGACGCCAAAACACTTCTTATAAATTAGTAACGTTGACTGCCAGGAGGGCCATATTGAAGTCTTATAATAAAGACCATTCATTCATTCGTATACACTTGGTGTGTGAATTTCAGACTTGGGTGTAATGTATTTCCGCCCCAGAAGGGGGCAGCAGTTCGATTTACCTCAGATTTACCAGATCGGCTGCTATGAAGAAGAAGGGGTGTTGTGGGAGAAGGGTCCAGCTGCATCCTACGTTTGGCATCACCCGGACGCTTGTAGACCATATTTGGTTCGAGCGCGTCATCACAGAAGTAACCGCGAGAAACAGCGAGATTTTGGGAGTACAATGAGACAGAGAGCGACAACCAGACAGAGAGTGACAACAAGACGAAAATGCCGAAACGGTTAGGGAAAAAAACGAGCGGAGACAAACCATATAAGCAGTTGACACTGGCACAGAGCTTGTCTGGCAGTGGATCTGCAAGGAGTGTGGTGCCGATCAGGTCAACTGCAAGCAGATCTGGTGCAGGAGATGCGCCAAATGTTGCAGATGGTGAGAACCAGAGCACTGGACCATCGGAGCCACGTCGTCTGTCTTCAAACAGTTCAGAGTCGGAGGACGTGTGGTTGCCGTCCGGATCGGCTAGCAGCAGGGAATCCTCTCCAGATCAGCGGGGATCCACGCTCCAAGACAAACATGCCACAGAGAGTGTGAAAAGCAAAGGTAAACATATATAAATATATTTTTTATATATAATATATAGAAATATTTCTCTACATCATTACAAAGCAATAAAACATGCCTTGTGTATATATTTTGTATAAAATGGTATATATTTAAATATTTTACAGTCCCTGAATCGAGCAGAGGACGTGCATCAACCAGAGGGTGTGCAGCAAGGAGACGGCTGGCATCAGAGGAAGATGCTGGTTGGGGTCAGGGTGAGTGGCAACCCACAACGGTTCCATTCACGGCAACCCCTGGACCCCAGAATGCTGCTGCAGAGCTGGAATCTGACCTGCCGGTTGATTTCCTGGAGCTGTGTTTGACTGTGAATGACTGATGAGCTGCTGCAGCACATTGCAGATCAAACCAACCTGTATGCCCAGCAGTTTTTACAGGCACATCCCGACACTGCCACACTCCAGAGGGAGGTTATGGAAACCGGTGACAGTCCCAGAACTGAAACAATTCTTTGGACTCACTTTCATCACCGGTTACATCGAAAAGCCAAATCTGGAAATGTATTGGAGTGTGGATCAACAGGACGCCACTCCATACTTCAACAAAACCATGCTGAGGAACAGGTTCCAGCTCATCTGGAAGTTCCTCCACTACAACAATAATGCATCACAGGACGCCACAGATAAAATGTATAAAGTGCGTCCTGTTTTAGATTATGTTGTAGCCAAATTCAAAGAGCTGTATCAGCCCTTTGAAAATATCTGCATTGATGAAGGAATGATGCAGTGGCGTGGCCGCCTATCATTCAAAGTGTATAACCCTCAGAAGCCGGTGAAGTATGGGATTAAATCCTACATACTGTGTGACTCTTATACTGGGTATTGCTTTAACATGAAACCTTATGTTGGCCAGTCAAACACACTCCCAGACACAGTGTTCTCCCTCCTTGACCGTCTCACAGGACACGGATACACACTATACATGGACAACTTTTACAACTCTGTTAAACTGTGTGAGCAGTTGATCAAAGCCAACACTAATGTCTGCGGAACACTGCGAAAAAACAGGGGGGAACCGCAGATCATAAGGGAGCCGACAAAGACCGACTTGGGTGTGGAGGGGAGGCTGGTGCGGCACAATGGCAGGGTGCTGGTTATGGCATGGCAGGACAAGCGTCTGGTGAGGATGGTGACAACCTGCCACCATGACAGCATGCAGAGGGTGGAGGTGTGGCAGAAGGGGCAGAAGGAGAAGGTGGGTCAGCTCAAACCGGAGTGTGTTGTGGCATACAATGCCTGCATGAATGGGGTGGACAAACTTGACCAGAACATTGCATATTACCCATTCATACGGAAAACACTCAACTGGTCAAAGAAGTTTGTGGCATACTTATTTCAGCTTTGTGTGTTCAATGCATATGTGCTGTACAAGGCCAGGAACCCGGGGAAGTGCAAAACACACTTGGAGTTCATGAGGAGGGTGGCGAGGTCGTGGACTGAAAAAACCTATGAGGAGGAGGAGGAGGAGGAGGAGAGAGGAGGAGGGGGAGGAAGGGGAGGAGGAGGAGGTCCGACAAACCAGGGCAGCCAAAAACCGAGACCCAGACAGCAGGCTGGATGGCCGGATGGACAGGCATCAGTTGGAACGCTTAAGGCCCACCAGCAATAACACACAGCCAGCAAGAAAATGTAGGGTCTGCATACGAAGGGGTAAAAGGAGAGAGACCAGAATGTGGTGCAGGTCCTGCCGTGTACCCCTGCACGCAGTAGAGTGCCTCGCAGCCTACCACACAAAAACCAAATATGATTGAGTGCATAGAGACACACACACATATCTGTAAATAAGTTTACACACACACACACACATCTGTAAATACGTTTACACACACACACACACACATCTGTAAATAAGTTTACACACACACACACGTACACACCTGTAAATAGTTCACACACATGTAAATAGATTATTTTGTTATGTTTTGTATTATGTTCTAAATGTTCTAAATCTGTGAATAAATGTAGTTATTTTGTCATCAAAAGCCCTCGTCCTCAGTGTTGAAGTGGAGCTTTGGTGCGGGATGATGTTGGTGAAATTCAGGGGGGGTGAATGTAACAGGTTAATATGGTCTGCATATGAATCTCACCAAAACACCCCTTGTTTCTTTGGTTTGTTTGAATCTCCTACCTGTGTGCTCTGTAGTTTGGTGTGTGTTGAACGCGCCTACTTTGGTTACGTCACGTCGTTAGGTGCGCACGCGTCACGGATCTATAGATCGTCTTATAGTGTTATAAATGTAATGTATGAATTCTAAATAAACATGATCACTGACTATGCTGTTTTTGTTACATAATGTACTGTGTCCATGACTTTTTGTATTATTGAGATTGCAATATCGATAGTCATACAATATATTGTGCAGCCCTAGCCTAATAGCCGCTACTAAACTGTATTTGAAGTTTCTCTGAGGAGATTGTCATTTTAATACCTTACTGTGTGTCTCATTATGCAGAATAACTCTTCAGTCAACATCCTTTAGATAGAAACTGTTGACTTGACTGCAGTTCAAGTAGATCACTTTGCTAAATTCAGCTATTTCAGTAGGCACTCAGGTAAAGCAAACACCAATAAACAAGTTTATTAATTCATAAAAATCCATATATCTATATTACTCTGGAAAACCTGAATTACACATATTTTCTATAAGTTCGGAATGTCTAATTTGAAGTGCTGTATAGTGTAATATTATTTTGTATTGAGTGAGTGTCACAAGCGTCTTGCAATATGGAATTGCACATCGATAGTGCCGTACTCCACACATGAGTGAATGAATATGTTCTCCACGTAAGGCTTGCTGATATGTTTGTTTTTTAGCAGAGGGGAGTATGGACAACTACTAATAACGTGTTTTTTTTATAGGATATATTTCAACAGACATAACAAATAATATTATTTGTTCATAATTATAATATAATATATAATTATATTATATTATAACCTGCATTACAGAGGGGATTAAAATTCTGCTATTTAAAGGAGCCAGGCGTAACTTTGTTGGAACACTGCCCCCCCTGGCCAGTGCGGCGAAATTCATTTTGAAGTTCCAAACAACAACATCCTCCCAAAAGTAATTATACATAATATAATATAATAGACTTGCATTGTCAGACATTAGCTGTTGTGTTTCTGCATATGCACACGATTTGAAGAGGAAGCTACCAGATACAAAAAAGGTGAAATTTGTGAGTCAATGAGTAGGACACTCCATTTTAGAAAGTGCTTTTTCTGAACTTTATTTTATTCTCCCACTTACCCTTAAGTATTTTTGCTTAAATTATACTATTATAAACTATAATATTTCAATTAAGTAATTTAACAGTTGCAAAACAACATATTAAGTGCGATTTTACCCATAAAAAGATGAGGGAGCACTTACTGTTGCTTAAATACTTAATTCAGTTATGAAGATCACATAATGTAAAGGTCAAATACATTTACATTTCATTCACTGCTGGTGGATGCTGCTTTCCCTCATTGTCTTACGTTAGTAAGCGCTACAGTTGCCTCTGCACTAATTAGACATGTAATCGTTGGTGGTTGACTGACCATCTAGCCCAGACCTGGGCATTGCATGCGGCCCTATGGCTGTCCCTGGCCGGCCCTATGTGAGGTCAAAAAAGTGTTTTCATAATAATAGAAATAACATGTAAATAAGTGTAGGCAATGCGTCCAGTACAATTGCATTTCTTTTATTTTGAAGGCAACAATTTTATTTTTAATTTACGTATGTGCGTGCGTGACTATGTTATGGCGCTTTTCCACTACCGTGCCGACCCGTACCGTACCGCGTGAGCCCGGTTTGTTTTGCTTTCTCCACTGCCAACCGAGCCGGGCCAAGCCGTTTTAGTTCTCGTTCCAGAGGGGCAGCGAGAGGTACTTTTTGCCAGGCTGTGTGTGACGTGTGACGCTGCAGACCGTTGATTGGTCAATGGACATCGTCACAACATCGTCATCCCATAGCAGAGTTCCCCCTTAACCGCCATTTTAAAATACCACAACAGATTTCGCTCTCGGAAAATGTCACTTACTGTTTCTGTAATAACCTATTAATAAAGATTTGAAAAATTATGATAACCATCTCATTATCTTAGTTTAATGTCATTTCAATGCATAATATAACTTTTATTTACAACAAGCATAACAAAAAAAATCCATAACAAAAAAATCCTCACATACAAAGCCCTCCATAGCCTGGCCCCCCCTTACATGACTGACCTCCTTCTCCCCCACCGCCCTAACCGTACCCTCCGATCCTCATCCCTTGTTCCCCTCACTGTCCCACCCTCAAAACTCAAAGGCTTCGGTCACCGTGCCTTTTCACGAGCTGCACCCCGCCTCTGGAACTCTCTCCCTCAACCACTCAGAGACTCACCCTCACTCCTCACTTTTAAATCCCACCTCAAAACCTACCTGTTCTCCCATGCCTACAGCCTCCCCTACCCCTAGCCATCTCCCCCATCCAGAAAAGCGCTATATAAATTTAATGAATTATTATTATTATTACCGGTAGAAAGGAGGAGGCCCACTGACCGACCACACATACCGTACCTGTAGGTTATAGAAAACAAACCCAGTGTTTTGTTAAGATTGATTTAACCATAGCGATGAATCAATAGCTCCTTATCGTACTATGCAGTATCAAAACATAGTTCACACTATTTGTATTCTAGAGAAATAAGTGTACTTATTCTAAAGCAGCTGTTCGGTTCTTCACAATGCCAGTCTAATTACCCTGGGGCTTAAGAGGGGGGCGAGACAACTAACACACATCAGACTGATGTTAGCCTACCTGATACATTTTGTGTATGTTCTGTATACCCTAACCCTGGTCCAAAAACAACCCCATGTCCAGTTCCTTTTGTGTTTGCAGATCTAAAGAGATCAGTATGCGTTCAATACAATGTGATAGCTCCACCTTTGCCTCAAATGGGTTTAAGGGAGATTCTACTATTG
Organism: Nansenia antarctica; assembly: GCF_963989245.1. NCBI lineage: Eukaryota > Metazoa > Chordata > Actinopteri > Argentiniformes > Microstomatidae > Nansenia > Nansenia antarctica. The sequence goes on from NC_137690.1 coordinate 10,240,593, forward strand.
CATACACATCAAGGAAACAGAGGAAACAGAAACTACGGGCCTAGCCCCTTTCCCTCTAGACACTTGTGTTGATCTGGAAGAATTGGATAGATTTAGGTAGGAGCTTATTGTCTTCTGATCTACATTAAGTGTATAACTAACCAAACCTGTCAAATCTAATCTTATTTTAGATTGTGTCAAAGGAGAAGTGTCATAGAAGTAAGCAGGGGGTTAGAGTTGATTTTTTTTTGGTCTTTAGGTTTTGTCATCCAAAACAAGCAAGGTGACATCTCTCTCGCTGTTTCTCCATGTTGCCTATCTCATACCCTGCCCTGGACAGTGACCTGACAAAATGTCCAGCAGTTTGGACTCCTCAAGGTGCTGTGGATCTCAATGATGTGCCAGCCAGAGATGCCTCAGTGACAGCCAGGAGATGAGACGATGTGAAATGAGATCGTCCTACTGTGGCGTCATTAATAATCCCAGTCAGTTATCTCACACTCCCTGTCCCTCTGTGACCTGCGTAGCTTCGTGATGACGTGTTGGGGTCAAGCATGTATGTGGTATTTCTATTCAGCTCCCAACGCCAGGTCTTTGACATGAGCTCATACTGCTTTTGTTTTCGTCTACCGATACTCTAATGAGAAAGGGACTTAGGCCTGATCCTAGACTTTAGAAACAGTGTGTTTCACAGCAACTGTCTCCATTGAAAGTGTGATCTAGTCAAGGATTTAGTTAAATCTGTGTTGGGGAAAACTGCCTCCAAGGAGCTTTTCAGACACTACAGGGCTTCGGATCTTTTCTTTTCACATTGTCCTTTCCAGCAGTTTCAGTAACTACGGCGAATGCGTAACCAGCCGGTTACAGCTCAGTTTGGTCCAGAACGGCTCAGCCTGGCTCAGTTCAGTAGTGTGAAATGGGTACAAGTTTCCCATGTGTGTGTTTCAGAAGAGAACGACGGGCTGCTCCAGCCAGTGGAGATGACGATGGCCATCGAGTCACAGTCCAACTTGAAGAAGACAGACGAGTCACGACAGGTGTGAGGAGGGAAGAGGCCCCCCTCAACCACCAGCAAATGCCAAAAATTAACACTCAATGCAATTAAACATGTTAGTCAACTAGGGGCCTATTCCTTGCGCTCCACGCCTTTTATGCACTTCTGGCTAAGCCACTTTCTAAGATCTGGTATTCCCATTTTGAAAAGGTGCATGGGCATCTCGCCAAAAACAGGCAACCCATAAAATACTAATAGCAGAAGACGCAATTTGGAACCCTGTCCTATAGTGTTTCTGGACTTGATGCAGCCTCTCCAGCAGGAAGGGAACATGGAGATTTTGCACGTAGATGAGAATGTATCATGCAAATAGCACTTGATGGTATGGCATATCTGTATCGCTCAAGGAATGTCATTCCATGACATGTCACGCATTATGTTTTTAACATGATTTGAAGCTATGCATAATTTGTTTACGAAGTTCCTGTGACCACAATTAGTCCGTAACGGCTTTGGTTATGATGATACCTTAATGGTTCCACTCTCATTATAGCATTTAGAAGTCTTATTTATCATTACCAAAGGGTATATTTCATTGTTTGAAAATAGTGAAAATATCACTGACAATGGCTTTAAAGCAAAGGCGAATGCTTAGCAAACTCAAAGTGTAACAAACAGTACCTCAATGCTGTTGTATGAATCACACCATTATTTTTCTATGAATGTTGTACTTCTTTTGTGAACTATTTAGGGTAGAATATGTATATATTAACAAGAAAATGCTTTGTTTGATGCTATTACACTAGTGTGATGTGTTGTTTTTTCATAAAGTTTCCTCATTATCATCATCTCAATCTCTCCGTCTCTCACACACACGACTCTGTACACGTTGTGCAAAGAGAATGTACAGTATGCAAACAGAAGTTAAGATCAGTGCATTGTTGCAGGTTTGCCCTGCGTCAGAACCCCCTTACTAAGCAGGATCGGGGACTGACAGAGCGGGGTACAACTGGAAGAGAAACAATGTTGTTTCAGAGAGCAGTTCCAGCTAGTCATGGGATTGGCCGTATTTAGGGTCAATTTATTACTTTCAATATCGTCAATTGAGTGTCTACTTAATAATAGTTTAGTGTCTACTTAATAATAGTTTAATTTCCATTTTTTAAATGTATTTATTGGAAATAAATGGCAGCTTTTCAATCCTTCAATTCAGTTTCTCTCTCACATATGACTGAATGAAGGGATTGAAAGAAACAGATTGATATTGGCCAGTTCTGGCAGAGAATGCAGAATGACAGACAAGTCTGAGAAAAAGGCATTTATCATGAGTTCATTGCTTCACACTCTAAGGCAGACATTCATCAAATTAGTGGTGAAAGGGGACAGCAGAGAATAGATATAGGTGGCTCTCAATTATAACATGGGGTAAGCAAGTAATAGACTTTTAAAAAGAAAACAAAAAACAAAAAGAACAGAACTAATAGATAATACATGAATTCAAATCACATTTCATAAAAATAATAAAACAGACAATAAGTTAATACTTGTAACATAACTGCTGACTAGTAGTAGAATGATGGAAGTGCTAGGGTTTGTCCAATTTTAGAATTTCTCAACTGCTGTCCTAAAAAATTTGTAAATCTGCTAGCTCATCAAAGGAGAATGGAAGACATGTTTGATGTGGACTACGATGGGGTGACTGCTGCGGCCAGCTTCATCTTCTGTTCTGCAGGAAGTGAGTTCACAGCTGACTGAAACTCCTGTGCGTGGTGCTCAGCGAAGCCTCGGACCAACAGAAGCAGGGTGTTTTGGGTTTCTAGACAATGGAGAGATTTTGTGAGCAAGCGCATACTAATGCAGTAAGATAAGGGACTTGCCTAACATGATTTGTGGTTCTCTTCTCACCTGCGTCAAGCTCTTTGGTTCCCAAGACATGACTGGAAGCAGATATGATGGGCTTCATTTGACTTACCACCTGAGGGGGACAACGTAATCAAATATGATACAACGAAGGGACAACATAGAAATCTAGAGTACAGCGATGTTCGTGTCATGTTTCACTGCACAATTACACTGTTCAACACTGCTGAAGTAGCTATGACACAAAGCATGACCAGTGAGTACGCCCGCTGATCTTGCTGAATATTTGGTTAGAAGTAAATCACTTGGGCTGGGTTGCACCAACCTGGTTTACATTTTAAAGGTTTATCTACTAATCCTGTTGCACCCAACTTTAATCCTATCTTAAACCTAGTTTAATTTAATCCTGGTTTAAATCTAAGCCTCTGCTAATCTAGGTTTAAACCTGGTTTAAACCTGAGCTAAAAATGTAAGTACCAGCGCAGGATTGCGGGAATACAGGAGGGCCAGGCAGCTGTACACGGTTTTATTCTCCGCCTTGTCCTCCTTCAGAGGGAGACGTTCCACTAGGGCAGGAAACACCTAGGAGAAGAGAAGAGGTGTGCCTAGTCAGTGAGACACTCTGAAACACTACACTCCTTCAAAACAGCTGACTGTGTCTACAGCACTCATCCCTCATTTACACTACAGAGCCGGGCCAAGCTGAGCTGTACTGGACTGGCCTGGCCTGGCCTGGTTATCCACCATAGTTGCTGAAACAGTGCTGGAAAGGACAATTTGAAAGGAAAACCACAGTATGGTTTTGGTTGGCCCTGAATTGGATAAATCCACTTAGTAAGCTGCTGGCAAACTCTGCATGTTGACTGTTAAAGAATAGAACAATAAAATATATTTAAAAAAGGCGCTGATTCACAGAAACTTAAGAGAACTAAATACCTTGCAGTTGGCGCAGAACTCAGACTTTTACCAACTCCCAATGGTACATTTCCGCAAACCCTCTAGGTCACAACGTTTGCACTAGTTTTGAGTTCAGGAATAGTCCCAAAGCCAATCTACCGCATGTGATAATCACGCAATAACCGAGGTTAAGGCTGAACTCTACCTGCTCCAGAGGAACACCCTCCATGTGGCTCATGATCATCCTGCAGAGGGCAGCGCACAGGTTGTCGATCACGGTTTGGTCCTTCTCTTTAGACAGCAGGTTGGAGAAGAGGGACAGCATCATAGGGTAGTCTCTGAGACAAGTTGAGGAACAAGACACCCTGAGAGACAGACAGATAGGACAGAACTAGGGCTACTTGTATTGGGCCCACTTACATAGTCAGTGGATAATCTTGCACACGTACATTGTGAGCACACATCTGCACACACGAGCACACGCACACAAACATCTTTAGACATTTACTGCATTGAGGACGGCAGTCACAACAGACACACACAGACACACACACACACACACACACAGGAACTGAAAGGTGTAGCCTTTTCCGGAGCCTCAAGGCCAAAACCCAGAGGCTAACCAACAGCTACTTTCCCCAGGCGATCAGGCTCATGAACAAGCCTACTGTAGACAACTGACTATCATCCACAAACACATCCCATGCATATGGACTACCTAAGCTTAAGCTCACAGTCAGTTTACTACTGTCACTTATGTCCTGTAATATTGACACTTTTTTATTGAATTATGCTTAGTGCCTTAATGTCTACAAATTGCAAGATACTGCTTATTGTAAATAATCGAAGCCCAAGAATTTTACTCTCTTACATTTGTGTTATGTGACGTAACAATAAACTTGAAACTTACTCAAAGAGAGAGCTGAGCTGTGTGTCACTCAGATAAGATAAGCTACCGACCTCCCCTTACATAAGCGGTCTCAGACATTCAGGAAAGGATACTGGGCCATGGTAGGGCCTGCGGCCTGAGCCAGTGCTCCCAGCCCAAACACGCTGTTTTGGCGCACATCTGCGTTGCTGTCCCTCACCCCGCCCACCAGCACCGGCAGCAGCAGGTTGACCAGCTTTCCGGCCACGGTCCTGCCCCCAGACACACCCACCAGAGAGTGCAGGATCTCCCCAAGTGTGCCCAGGGAGAAAGAGCGGTCAGCCACCGTGCACGAAGATTTCTACAAACAGAGTACACATTCTCTCATTCATTGACACTTCATATCTTTATGCTTTCATCTCAGCAGACTTAGACCGAGGGATACTTTGGTTAAATGTAAAATTACATTTGATTATTACAAACTAAAAACTCATGCATAACTTTATTTTGGTTGTTATTCACTAAATCAAGCACGACCAGGCGCCATTTGAAGAAGAAGGAACATTGTGGGCTTGCTTGTTTGTGGAAATAGATTAAAGATGGTTTGGACAATAGACAATTGCTGGCTAGTCAGAGGTTAGCATATATGCAGATAGATAGACAGATGAGAGAGAGGAAGTATAGACAGATCAATACAATTAAGAGTTTCATAAGTATGACTTATACTGGGACAGCAGTAGTGAATGGCAATAAGAAGAAAGGATGATGGCTGAGTAGTTGAAAGAAAGTGATATAGTAGTATGAACAGTGGATTAAAGGAGACAAAGACGAGAGAGAGAGAGAGAGAGAGAGAGAGAGAGAGAGAGAGAGAGACAGAGGCACCCTGACTCACAGCCTTGTTCATGATGAGGGGCAGCAGCTCGCTGAGGTAAGGGGAGAAGACGTCGGCGGGCACGGCAGACGCCAGTAACGGGATGCCCTCGCCGGCAAACTCCTGCAGCATGGCGTCATACTCCGCCTGCTGCTCCTCATCCTCCGCCTCGTCTCCTCCTCCACCCTGACACACCGTCTGTATGGGGAAGAGGGGACAGGAGGGTCACTGAGACATTCTAATACACAGCAAAATGACTGGCTGGGTTCTGTCAGGCAGCCATATTGTTCTCCAAATATGTTTAACTGGTTGAAACAACAAAGAGAATCAGGGGGGCGGAGGATGGCCAGTTACCGGTCATTTAAGAAATAAAATACAGACATATAAGACGCTGCTTAAGCGATTGCATCATAACGACAGTCGTCTCCAGAACAGATGAAAGCTGTCTGGAGACAACCATAGCAAAAGCTTGTATTGGAATTTCCTTAGGTATCTAAAATGTAGCTAGTTTGTTGGGTAATTGAGCTTTTCATTTGATATATACAATACTGGCAAGGCAAGGCAAGTTTATTTGTATATAACATTTCATACAACTGGGGCAATTCAAAGTGCTTTACATACAGTATAAAGAAAATCAAGAAAAAGAAGGATAGTAATAAAAAAACTACACAGGGACAATTCCTGTGGAAATTGTGAAGTGTGCTCGCCCGCCCCCCCCGCACCCCGCACCCACTGGCGAAGACCAACTCCAATTGAATGTTTAAAGAAAATAATAATAATGCGGTGATTCAAACCCACGATCTCCTGGTTACTGACCAAGTGTTTTAACCAACTGAGCTACAGAGGTTATAAAGACGAGCCTTTTCGAAAGTTAGACTTCATTCTGAGGAATCCTGCGCTGGAGGCTGTTCAGTTGACTCAAGAGCAGCGAGGGATGGGGCAGCAGAGTTTAGGAGGTTGAAGAGTATATTGCTTGTTAGGTGATATTCTCCCGATCTGTTTAAGTGGAGGCCGTCTCTTCTGAATAACTCTCAGCCTCCAGTAAATGTTCCAATGGTGAATAAATGTCAGCCCTTTAAGTTTGCACGCTCCAGCGAGCCAAGGCTTAGGAGTTGGCTAAATTCGGCCTACCGTGGGGAGGACTCCTGAGATGAATGTATCAATCTCAAGCTTGCCAAGTTTATTGAAAAGTTCTATAAAATCACGTCTCAAGTCTTGTGAGCCCATTTTACGAGAATCGATTGTTCCCAAATGCAATATGAATTGCTTTGTCTCTGGGTGATCAGACAGTGTCTTTTCCAAATCTTTTGTTGTGTCTGAAAAACCATTGCATTGGGAAGACAGTGGATATGTCATTTTTTACCTTTCACGTTTCTGATCGTCAAGTCTCCAATAAACAAAGTATCATTTGGAGGTGAAGGCGGTGGGGTCTGTTCCAGGGCGTACTAGCTCTGTGTGTTTTGACTGGTGTCTCCGCTCCGTGTCCACGGGAGCCCACTGCTTTCCAGGCCTGTCCATCACCAGTGTCATTAAATTATTTGTTTTGTCTGGAACCTTTTTATCAGGGGCGTAGCATAAATCTAGCTCTTTTCCCATCCCGCTTCTGATGGCTGGATTACCAATCAACAAAGTATCTCTGTGAGGTGAAGATGGAGCTTGCCTCGGCTCCGTGTCGGAGTGCCTCTGACTCTTATCCGGGCGTTGTGCAGTCATGCAAGGCCGCAAGTTAGTTAATGATAGGCTTCGGTTGGCTGCTTTTCAGTGATTTCTGTAGCCTGTGGAATCTTTCCGGGGGATGATTAATCTGTCCAGTGAATTTTGCAGCTGTCAGCTGTCTCATTAGCTCTGGAAAATGTGAATTATAATATTGATCCTTTAGAAAGGCTTGCGTAAGCGGAGGATCATTAGCGTAGCGAGTTTCCAGGGCAGCGAATCTTCTTTGCAGGCTATATTCTAATAAGTCGACTCTCTTTGAAAGATCCACACAGCTAACAGATAGTAGGCATAGTAAAAATAGTAGAGAGCAAAAAACGAGCGAGGAAGAAAGCAGATCTACTCTACTCAGAACCAGGAAGTAGTACTACTGGAGACCCAAGCCGGCCCAGTTTATCTCACCTTCTTCTTCAGTACGTCGCGGATGGCCTGGCTGATCTCTCGCAGGCGTCCGGGTGCCTGCAGCGCATCCCCCTGGCAGGCATTGAGCACCGCGTTCATGGCCTTCAGCACGCCCATCACCACCTGAGTTATACATGACATTTACATTATCCTGTATCATCACATTATCATACCATTATTTGACCAATTTAACTATATTATAACATCATGATGATTAGGGCATAGAACACTATGGATATATATATATATTTATAGCTGTTTCACTGTTTATTGTTTTGTGCATTTGTCTTTCTGACTCTGTTCCGTTTGTCCCATTCCCTTGTAAAGCGACCATGGGTCTGTGAAAGGCGCTATATAAATGTAAGTAATTATTATTATTATTATTATTAAACTTGGTGCGCAGGTCCATTAGACTCAGACACATGCAAATCAACCAACATTGGCAAGCAACCGCCATTATTTTGATACCTCTTGATGTGGTTCACCAAAATCTCTTAAAATGTTATACACATGCCATACATATAAAAACTGATTTAATCAAAGACAGTCTCTACTCTATTGCTATACATTGCTCATCATCATCATAATCATCACCTGCCGCTCGGGCTCCTTGCGTATTGCCTCCAGGAAGCTGGGCAGCACCACTTCTAGAAGCTTCTGGAGGACTAGGAGGGACAAACAAAGCAACATGTTAGCTAACAACCTTTTATGGAAAGTGGGCACAGAGCAGTGATTGGGATGAAGAGAGAGAGAGAGGGAAGGGGGGGGTTTATACCCTGACGGTTGGTTTCTGAGGGACTCTCCTGACACACTTTGTGCTGAGCTCGGCAGAACTGGCCCATGGCCCCGAAAGCGGCCCTCCGCACATCCTGGTGGGGGAACTGACAGGGGGAGGCGGGCAAACAGAGGGTGTACACGGTAAGAGATGCCTCCGTTACTCACTCATAATATACAGTAGTACACTTATTCATACTCACATAGTAGCTAGCATACATCATTTAATCAGACATCCATTTACCGACACACACAACACCCTCCTCCTCCTCCTCCTCATTCTCCTTCTTAAGAAGGACAGAGCAAGCAGAGCTACTTACATCCTTCAGCTCATAAACCTGCTGGAAGCTGGACTCGAGGAAGGGCTGGAAGGCAGCACTGAGGAGTGGGTTCAGAACAGAAGAGTCAGAACCATAGCGGATATCCAAGTGTCCTATATCTATGGTGAGAACCGAGTGAGTGAGACTCCTAACTATCGACAGCAGCTATTAATTACTATGTTCCAAAAAGGACTGACTCCTTGGCCATTCCTGTAGATCTGGAAAGAATTTGATAGGTGGTGGCAAAATGGCCACTCTACTATCATCATCAGAGTACACGGTAGAGCTGTTATTATTTGCCCTTCATCCATCTCACTCCTCTCAGATCTATAGGAGTATGTGGCTGGAGGTTGATTTGGGATTCAGCAGCATGTGTATGTGTGTTACCCAGTGTTGAAGGCAATCTCTCCTAGGGCGTCGCAGGCGTCCTCTTTCTCGTCAATGTAGGCGTTTTCTACACTGAACCTGTGGGAGAAGAGAGAGAGAGAGAGAGAGAGAGAGAGAGAGAGAGAGAGAGAGAGAGAGAGAGAGAGTGTGCTTGTAGAAATAGCATGGCCCCTTTCTTTCATTCTCTCCATGGCTTCATCCACATACAGTACGGTGCTTATAGAAATTATTCAGCCCTCTTTCAACACTTTCTTCTTTTGTTTCCCCAGAGCATCAAACAACTGATCTGCACACCCTATTATTATTTATTGAAAATGTTATTACTTCCCCACTTGCTGTGGCTCTCCTAAAATGTTCTCAAATGCAGACAGAAGTTACTCAATTAGTTAATAGGGTTAGGGTTAAAAAGTTGTCATGTGATTTCAGAATGAATCTTTCTTTGTAGTGTCCCACACTGTAGTGTGCACACTGTGTTGATTAGGCTGTCTAATTAGTTAGTCTAATTAGCCTGTCGTTACTAATTCTCAAAAATGTCTTTCGATCCCGACAAACGCAGGACTCCAGTGCCAGCTGGTGACATACTAGGGATGTCCCGATCCGATCCATGGCATCGGCATCTGCAGTGAAAAGGTGGGATCGGGACATCCCTAAAGCTTACATACGCATCATTGTTTTATTGCCCTGCAATCAACTTGTCGGTCAATTATTGGAATTTGGTATTTTATGCTCTAGGCAAGGGGTCGGCCATAGACGGCAACCCTGGAGCAATTAGGGGTTCGGTGCCTTGCTCAAGGACACCTTGATACGTGGCCAACCATAAAAGCGCCTAACTCTAATTCCAGGTATTGGGGCAACAAAAAGTGAACATTTTGAATGACTTTGCACTCCGTACCCGGCAATGTCTGGTTCCACTCCCTCCCCCCCCTCGTCCTCCAAAATGGCGTCTCCCTCTGTGTCATCGTCGTCGTCATCCAGCAGGACAAACTGCTTGTCTTCTTCGAGGTGAGCCTGGAGGACAAAGAGGAAGTTAGAGTTAACATGTCAACACAGGGGTATTCCTATATGCATATTTAATATGGCTTCCATCTACAGTCATGGACAAAAATAAGGTTGAGTCAACTTTTCTCCATTTTAAATGGTTGTAAGTGTGATTTATATATTGCCAGCACCCGTAACTTGCCACAGGTGAGTTTAAATACAAATTAAAAGGGGCATTACATGCTTGAAATACAATTATTTATTACAATTTTGCCAATCATTTTGTCCAGTGCATTTTTGAGTTCTGTGTGAAATTATATCAGATTTTGCTTTTTTTTCTCTATCTGCTATCTGACAGAAGTGCAGGGGTGCCAATATTTTGATTGACTGTATCTAACATTTATCTTTGATCCAGGAAGTCCTTCCATTGACATTAATGGTAATCATCTTTCAAAGGAGAGTTCAGAAGAGGGTGAAGCGGTGAATTCAGCCGCTGAGGTTCCAATTCTCGACCCTTTCCCCATGGAATGTGCATCGTATGATTTTAAATCAGTGACAAGTGCGCATTTCAGGGACAAGGCTGGAGAATTGGGTCTTGGCCAGTGTGGGTGTGAGACTGACCGTGACTCCCTCGGTGGACTTGAGGGAGAGCAGCATAACCGTGGTGATGGAGGTGAGGTGAGGGTTCAGACAGTCTGGGCTGACGGTGGACACAGCAGAGAACAGGCTGTACCTGCACCCAGAGATAGAACATGCTGGAGTTATTACAATTACCAGAGTAAAACAGTGTCATAGGTGTCATGTTTAACTTTGTAGCATTTAGTCTTCAGGTTTGCTTTCAAGCACTTGGAGATTCATTGTAACAGACATTTAAACCAGGGGTGCCCTTGCACCTCACTGTAAGTCTACCATAAAGAGAAGACTTCACAAGAGAAAATACAGAGGGTTCACCACAAGGTGCAAACCATTCATAAGCCTCAATAATAGAAAGGTCAGATTAGACTTAGCCAAAAAACATTAAAAAAAGACAGCCCAGTTCTGGAACAGCATTCTTTGGACAGATGAAACTACGGCTCATGATCCAAAGCATACCACATCATCTGTAAAACACAGTGGAGGCAGTGTGAAGGCATGGGCATGCCTGGCTTCCAATTGCACTGGGTCACTTGTGTTTATTGATAATGCAACAGAAGACAGAAGCAGCTGGATGAATTCTGAAGTGTTTAGAAATATACTGTCAGATTCTGCCAGATTCAGCATAGCTGATTGGATACTGACCCAAAACATACTGCGAAGGCAACCCAGGTTTTTAAGGCAAAAAAGTGGAATATTCTGCAATGGCAGAGTCAATCCCTTGATTTCAACCCGATCGAGCATGCATTTCACTCGCTGAAGACAAAACTAAAGGCAGAAAGACCCACGAACAAACAACAACTGAAGACAGCTGCAGTAAAGGCCTGGCAAAACATCACAAAGGAGGAAACCCAGCATTTGGTGATGTCCATGGGTTCTAGACTTCAGGCAGTCATTGCCTACAAGATTCTCGACAAAGTATTAAACATTTGCATTTTATTTATGATTACGTTAATTTGTCCAATTACATTTGAGCCCCTGAAAATAGAGGACTGTGTATATATTTTTTTGTAATTCCTAAACCTTTCAATATTTTTGTTCAACAACTTAAATTAAAACTGAATGTATGTACTTAAATTGCATCTTGATTTTTTTCATTTCAAATCCATTGTGGTGGCATACTGAGCCAAAATTATTGAAATTGTGTCACTATCCAAATATTTCCGGACCTAACTGTACAACCATACTTGTTGTATAATGCTGGCTACAGTTTACCACAGGTTGGGCCATGTACATTAGCTAAAAAGTCAGGACACAACATAAATGAAACCTATAATGATTGGGAACGAACACATCTCGTTTAAGTCTGTTAAAACTAAGCCTGTTTTGAACTGGCTGCAAGCTCCGAGTAGTGGAGTAGAAACGCCAACAGATGATCTATCCAGGCCGATCTTGGTGGAATCTCAAGACAAAATGGCTGTGTGTGTGTCTGTAAGCCACTTCACACACACGGCTACTACTTACGTGCAGCGGCGCAGGTCTGGGTCGTCTATGGCGTCGGTGAGATTGAGGCCCAGCTGAACACACTCAGCTGCGAGTGGGCTGAACACGTCTTTCCCGATGGTGCGTGCCAGCACTGACAACGTATCTGCCACGGGGACCGAGGATACATATCATCAACCTCCGTTTCTCCAACCCAGGACACACTTGTGGTAAATTAAACTGGGATGACACTGCAGTGACATGCAGCTTGTACATGAGTGAAGTCAAAATGCGAAGAAAAACACAACACGTGTTTTAATAGGCTAGGTGCACGATCTCCACTACTTCCTGAAAGGCACCTTGCATGAACATATCCTGTCTCACTCTATTGGTTTAATTGATTAATCAGCAGTGCACTGTGTGTTCCAACAGTTTACCGCACAGCTGATTAATCAATTCAACCAATAGAGTGAGACAGGATATGTTCATGCAAGGTGCCTTTCAGGAAGTAGTGGAGATCGTGCACCTAGCCTATTGACAACATGAAAGATGACAAGATAGCAGCATTAGCGCTAGCTCACCCAGAGCCTGTGTCTGCAGGGACCTCATCTCGACACGGGTGTCTGTGAGGAAGCCCTTCAGACTCTCGATGACGGGGGGGAAGTAAGGCACCAGCATCTCTTTAGCAGCGTTGGCTGAACCGCAAGAGGAAGGGAGGGGGGTTAATACAGTCTGAAAGGTTTACTACCCTGGGTGTATTAACAAACAGAGTCTGACGTGGCTACCAATCCTCATCTCAATCTGCACTGACACGAAAAAACATAATAGCTAAAGCAATATGGTAAATGTCCACTAAGGGAACATGCTTTTTCCTAACCCTAACCCAATAATTAACTGTTAGCTGTGATATAACTAACTTTCTAAGTGTTACCAATACTATGCTGATGTTCTGTGTGCTACCAGTGATCACAAACGTGTTCATTATTAGCAGTAATTAGGGCTGGGTTCAAACAATCGATTTCCCGATTCTGAATCGATCTTCATTGAATGAGCGATTATCGATTCATAAATCCCGAGATCGATCTTTCATGTTTTTTTTTCTTCTTTCTGCTTGCAGCTTCAACCCGCAACGAGATCTCGTGGCCAGATCTCGCGCTACAAGAATTTATCATATCTCACGCAACGACCAGGCTTAAAGGCAGATGTCTGGGTGCATTTTGGATGTAAACATTTTCACGTCAGGGTGATGCCTCAATAAGTGGTTCCGTAGATTTGTGGTGTTTCCACTAACTTATTGTTACTGTATACTACAGTATTTTAAGAATCATTGATTTTCCAATTATGTTTATTCCTGAATAAAATCTTCCAATCTCCAAAAAGTGAAAAAGCAGTAATGAAGGGCTTTAGTTTCATGGACATTATGGTTTACAATGTGTTTTTTTGTTCCCCAAAATACCCTCATCTATTGCACTATTTTCGTTTGAGTTTTGCACATTTTTATTTTGTATATATATATATATATATATATATATATATATATATTATGCAAATAAGCTATTTGAGACAGTCCTGAGGGATATGTGATGTCTTGTTTACCGATAGGCTATGTTTGTAGCCCCTTTATTTACACTGGCTGCAGTAAAGCACGTTAGTAGTGTCTGATTTAGCAAAATGTTGGTCAATGATGTTCATTTATGTTCCAATAAGAAGTACATTCATGTAACTGCTTTGGAGTCAATTCTTAATGTAAACATTGATATGTTTAACAATGCTACATGTTATAGGGTTCCTTGAACCATTTATAGCATTAGTTCTGAGAATCTCTTCATATTCAAGGAAAATTGATATTGTAACTGAATCGAATCGGAATCGAATCGAATCGTGAATCGAATCGGGAGCTGTGAATCGGAATCGAATCGTTTTGGGAAATCAGTGGCGATACCCAGCCCTAGCAGTAATAAGCATTACCTATGGCTCCGATGGCGCTGACCGCCAGCTCTTTGAGCTTGAGACTGTCTGCGTTGCTCAAGGCGGACAACATTGTCTCCATGAGAGTGGGCAGGTAGGGTTGGATCTCTTCACCTGAGAGAGGGAAGGGGTTGAATGGTGTCAGTGAAAACCCACAACAAAGAATCTTTGATTGACCAGTTAAAAATCCCATCTCCGAGTGGAGGTATAGCCATAGTAGATTCAGGTGAAGTGAACGGGCAGCGCTCTCACCCAGGTTCTCCAGGAAGTTCTCCAGGGCGTAGAAGGCCATGGTGACGTGGCCTATCTTGGACTGGTTTAGTGCTGACATGTAGCCCAGCAGCAGTGGCATCAGCTCATTGCTGTACTTACTGACCTCAGGCTGAGAGGAAGGGGGGGGGGGGGGTTAGATAGGAGTTCTAAACAGGCCCACATCTCCATATACAAACCTGTTCAGCTAGCTATAATGTATAATGTTCAGCTAGCTATAATGTATAATGTTCAGCTAGCTATAATGTATAATGTTCAGCTAGCTATAATGTATTTTCAAAGGATGCCTCTCAATCTCATTATTAATACGGTTAAATCTGACATAAATCCCGACTGATCACGTCCGGTCTGACTGACCTGTAGGTGTTCAGAGAACTGTCCTAAAGCATAGAGGCCTGCGCTGCGGACCACCTGGTTACTGTCTGACAGACTCTGGCACACTGTCTGCAGCATGGAGGACAACAACCTGACACAGACAGACACACACACACACACACACACACTTAACTACTGGACACATCTACAAGTGAATGAAAAGGAGAAGAAGAGGAGACATACAAAACTAACTGGGACTTTAACATGGGAAACAGTCCCAGTTAGTTGCAGTGTGTGCTTGTCTAGGGGACTTGAACAGGAGTTGTACTCACTTGGTCCGTATGTGGTCGGCGCAGCCTTCCGCCAGCACGGCCATACACATCAGTCCAGCCTTCCTCTCGTAGGGGTTCTCACTGGCCAAGCATGCCTGAGTGAGGGGCATCTGGGCCACAAGAGAGACAGCAGTGACACACTTTATCATTTTTCTCGTATTATTTTTAAAAAAGGAAAAAAACGTTTTTCTTCAGAGAGGAATGGGGTGATGACATGGGGGGATGACAGATGAGAGAATAAATAGAACAAGGCCACACAAACTTGATAAATTGTTTAACGGATGCCTGTCACTTCACCAGTATACAGAGTGATGACTGGAGACCTCCATTTGTTGATGTTAGTGTAACAGTGTTTGTGTGTTTAGTCAGGAATTTAGAATCATCAGAATATCAAAATGTTTATATGAAAGAGCTTACATATTGAATATAACATATTTGGAAGACATAATTGGTGTAACTGTAGATAGTCTGCTGTAAAACGTCACTTATCCCGCGCGAATGCATCACATGAAACACAGGCGTCGAGGGGGGGGATTTCTAAATTACGGACCTCACCACATAATACTAGTCCCGTGCGAATATTGCTTGATGGATATTCAAAGTACTTTGATACTGTTTTTTTTGTTTTTTGCTTGCTTACCCTCCTCACCTTTCTGAAAATGAAATCCATTAAACAATGAATCAAGTTTGTATTGTCTAAATAGAATAATAGAAACAATAGAATGTCAGGTGCCAGGTGTAAGCTGAAATGTCTTGTGGACATACAGTATTCCGAGACGCTGAGCCCGACAACTATCATTTTACACAACTAAAACATTTATTATATAATAAATCATCAGGTTGAAAGAATATCATCAAACAGTACACATTTGAAGCAGGCAGCACGTATATACTAACCAGCTGTGGGAATAGTTTCTCTGCGGGCATGTGGAGAGCCATAGTGTCAATAACCTGCCGACAAAGACATGATTTTTATTTGAGGAAAATAAAGAGAAAGAAAGATGTCAACCTGACAGTACCTGACATAATGTGTTTGACACATATTGGGCCAAACACAGATTAAGCCTAAAATTGACTAAAAAGAGTTCAAACAATTCAGTTTTTCAGTTTTCAGAAGTCGTCCTAGTATGTGTTCAGGAAACGGTCCTGTTATGTCTGCTGTGTATCACGCAATGTTGTGAACTGCTCTTCAGATTAAAGAGGCACTAAGAGGATCACCTGAGTCGCAAAGTATTTGGGACTGTCGTCCTCGTCCTCAGGGTCCTCAGGGTCCTCCTCCCCAGGCGGGGGTGCTGCGCTCAGCACGGGGAAGACCGTCTGCAGGATGGGGCCCAGCAGCTTCCGCTTCAACACCGTCTAAAGGGGAGGGAGAGTCATCACCAGCTCCGTACACTTTCAATGGCAAAAACGGAAAAGTGCAATGCATGCAGAGATGGCTTTCTTTTCTTCATTTCTCCAATGAAAAACTGCTGCAGCGTCCCAATTGTCTACCGTCTTCTGCCTAGTACGGAGTGTGCACATCACTAGATGGATCACAAAACGGATGACGTCTTGTAATGCGTGGCATTGCACAAAAGCATGCTACAGGGGGAAAGGTAGAGCATTGTAACACAGCCTGAGTGTAAAGGGCAGAAAATGGATGAGGAAAGGATGGCACATCCTGAGTTTAAGGAGGGAGAGAAGTCACTGGGGGTTATATTAGGCATAGAGGAGCAGTATGTAGGGCATCCATTTATAGTATGGTTATAGTTTACCTTGCTCTTAAGTCTGATGAGAAAGGCGATGCATGAGAGAGCCTTGACCCGCAGGGAGTCGCTGAGTGTGATGTCTGCGCTGACCTTGAGAGAGACACACACACACACACACACTTTATTGAACTGCAAACAGAAATGCTGCATAAATCCACAAGAG
This sequence comes from Nansenia antarctica, assembly GCF_963989245.1. Lineage (NCBI taxonomy): Eukaryota > Metazoa > Chordata > Actinopteri > Argentiniformes > Microstomatidae > Nansenia > Nansenia antarctica. The sequence continues at coordinate 10,257,487 of NC_137690.1, forward strand.
ATACCGTATGCTGCATGTATTGGTCAACATTACAGCCAGCTAAAAAATGTACGAATGAAAGGCTCACAAGAGTATGAGCTTAAAAAAACAACTGAAGTGTCAATTAAAAATGTGAATTTCACACCCAGTCAATCATGTCTGTTGGCTTAAGAAATTGTCATAATCAAAAAAGCTACTTCTTTTTGAGCATTTTAATTCTAAATGACTCTTGCCCAATCGGAATATTGAGCATATTCTGATTAATTAATACAGGAATATGGTGTGCATGTAAATGTAGTCACTGTGTTCTCACCTCCAGGCAGAAGTGGACGATTTCAGTGATGTGGGGCACAATGATGGACACTTCGCTCTCCATCAGCTCATCAAACACCTCCATGGCCTTGCTGGCCTGGTCCTGCACAATACACACAAAGGGCTCCAAATACATCCAGATAATGTGGCTTACGAGCTAGAATAGATCTGACATCCTAATCCAAAGCAGCCAAGCCATTCCAGGCCAAATTTTCCAAAATTGGCAAATAAAGGTTCATGGCAAAGAGAGACATGAGCGTGCAACTTTCACTTCATATTGAGTTTAACTCACCTGAAGGTTTGCATTACTTCAAAACATTCTTTATTATAAATGTGTGTCTGTAAAACATCTGTCTTGCTCTGGCTAGATGTGTCATACTATGCGGTAGCTGTACATTTCTGGAACTTAATACCCAGCTCTATCAAACAATGTTCCACTCTGACAGGCTGATAGATAACCAATCATGTGACCACTGACCACAGACCCAAAACTTATTTCTTTCGGGTTATTATATATCATGTTTGTTTTATGATGTAATGTTTTCTTGAGTGTAAAGTGTGATGTTTTTATTTCCTGTAGTTTTATTTTATGTGATTTTACTATGTCCTGTCAGGGCTTGACATTAAGCTTTTTCAGGTACTTGTCCTTTGGACAAGTGAACTTATCTTTTACTTGTCCGAGAGCTCGAGTTACTTGTCCACAGCACACCACACACTACACACCACACACACACACACACACACACACACACACACACACACACACACACACACACACACACACACACACACACACACACACACACACACACACACACACACACACACACACACACACACACACACACACACACACACACACACACACACACACACACACACACACACACACACACACACACACACACCACAGCACAGTTCTACTGAGGGAATGACCTATCAGCACATAACAAACCTGGTCTGCTTGGATGAGGTGTCTGAGGGCAACGATCAGTCTTGGGATGAGGGAACGCATTAAGTTCTGGAAGACATGTAATTACAGCTGTCAATCAATGCATGCGGAATGAGAAAAGACTGAACATCTGCTCATCCAACATTATGCATTGAGGGTCTTCCACACAATCATGCTGCCCACCCAAACCGTGCAGTTCACATTATTTACTGCACATTCTCTGCTTTCCTCAGAGGTAACACAATGTTTTTCCGGGCCAGTTCAGCCCGCTTTAAAAACAGCTACGCAATGTGAAAAGGAAATATTCGCATGGTATGGGTCACGGGCAGAATAGGGTGAAATTTAAGAATTTAAGTGGCCAATAATGACATGTGACTAGAGGGGACTCACCATCTCCTCTGTGCCGGTGTAAGCGGTCATGGCGGTAAGAGTGAGGATGCAGTAGTACAGTGCATTGGGGTTGTTCAAGTCCTCCAGTACAGTGCCGAACAGCTCCAGCAGCTGGCGGTAGTGGGGCTTGAAGGGCTCCGGGTTCGACTCCACCACTTTGCTGAGCAGGAGGAGACCCACCTGAGAGGAGGGGGACAAGAGTAGAATAAGTTACAATAAGTAAAAACTCTTCAGTCCATGAAGAAAGACCCAACAGTGAATCTATTCAGAAGTAATTTCAAAGTCAAATGATCTCACAAGGGAAAATTGTTTGGTGGTGCATAGCAAAACACAATAGTTTCCAAAAAGATGCATCACCCAATTGACATATGTGTAAATGCACTGGCCCCCCAAAAAATCTTATTTAAATAAAATAAAATATGAATAACAATTATTATCACAACATGCTCTACATTATGTAGAGTTTGAAGGACAAGTTCTGCTTAGGATTGATGCTTGATAAACCAGAGGGTTCACTGTGGATTAAAAATCATAAAATAATTTATTTTCAAAACATTAAAAAGGTGCAATATGTGTCTTTCTCCTGTTGAAAATGTAATAACCATGCTCAGTCATTACTTATGACGCATTAGCAGTCTGTGACAATGTGTGCACCTGCCAAGATGGTGGCTTTCTGCCTGAACGTTCTTTTCCAAAATGTTCAGGACGTTTCTGGAAGTTTCTGACCACTTGCTCATTGGCTACCAACTTACAGCAAGCACCTAGTTCTGGAAGCCGACCTAAGCACCTGAAGCTTTGTATGCAAAAACATTTCTAACATGTATTCTGATCACTTTTCCCTACTAAATATACTGTTTGACATTTGCCTATACTATTACTATGTCTGAGTTTTGTTTTGGGAATGAGGGGATTTGTTTGTAACTTTGGGTTAAACAGGAGAAGTTGTTTCCAGTCATGCAAGCCTCGCCCTCGGTGACAGACATGGCTTCACAACGGGGAGAGGGCGGGTGTTTTAGGGAGATAATGGGGCTTGGGAATGGCGTAGTGTAGAGTAGGGTATCCATGACAGGGTTTTCTGTCACTGTATGAATGCACAGCTGCTGGGAAAGTTTAATGTTTCATGTGACACGTGAGTGTCTCCGCTGCCTGGGTAATTTCCGAGTTCATGTTTCTGTCAACATTTCCAAACAAATAAGGACACTACTATATTGTCATAGCAATTCCCACTACAGTGAAAAGAGAGCATAATCCTGCATATGGTGCCTTTAAACAGAATCAAAATGTGTCATAGCAGTCAAATGCTCTACCACTGAGCTATACCCCCAAAATGTGTCCTGGCAATGCCAGACAAACAATAATAGGCTTGCCAGGCAGGAGGGATGAACCTAGAGGCCACCATCCTAGACAATTGCAGTTTGTTGTTATCATTCATTCAAACCAAGATCAACAAAATCTATAACTATTATTATTATCATGATAAAGTTTACTACAATAACAATGATAAACTTTTGACATTCATTTTCAATAATTTTTTCTTCTAGGTATGTCCGTTCAAGACCGTTTTATCACCCAGCCCTATGCACAGTGATTGTATCAAGTCCACCTCAATTTAAAAAAGCGAACAGTAAACAGATAACATGCAACAACAATGTATCTCTCATTACTCATTGAGGTGGTGGTGTAGCCTACCTGTCTGTCCGTTGGGTTATTACTCTTGGTAGACTCATTGAGCAGGGTGAGAAGAGCTGGCCAGCGGTCAGGTGTCTCATGTTTGACCATCACAGCACTGAGCTGTGAGAGGGAGTGACGCACTGTGTGTCTGCAACAGAGATACCACATTTACCATAAAAGACCAAAGCAAGGGGGTTGTTCGTTGTATTATTCATTGTGTTTATGGTAGGATAAGCATAACACTGGGTGCCATGACCCATTGGTTTTCGTGTAGGCCAAACAAAGTTGGCCTAAAGTTTCAACATCAAATGCCACCTACATTGTCTTTCATATCAATTAAAAAAAGAGCTTACTCTGTCTCCTGTTGGAAAGCTTGCAGGACCACTGCCTTCAGACTATGGAAAAACAAAAACAAAATAAGAAAATAACATCTCAAACACAATTAAGCGTTATGGAATGAGAAGCAGAGTTCCAAGAAGGAGGAGGCTTTCCATCATTTGTTTCCTATGCCTCTATGACCCCCCAAAAATACACAATGGAATAATCAACTCTTATTATTTCGTTTATGTAACAATTTTCTACTCTAACTATAGTATTTTTGAATGGCATCATTAGAAAGGGGTAGGAAGGAAGGAATGACAACAACAGCCAACCTCTCTCTGTGATCCGGGCTAATCTTCTTCCAGTGCTTCATCACTCGCATCCTCAACATCACTGCGGCTGACTGGCGAATCTGAGAGAGATGGAATTATAATGCCCGGATGAAGGTGACGGACGGTATCAAAGACAACACACATCATTGACAACTCAACACAAGGTGAGCAAACCTGTAAGCAAACCTGTAAACCCCATTAGCCTCAACCTGTAAACCTCATTAGCCTTCAACTGATTCTGAACTCTTCTCAGATGTGAGGGTTAGGGGGACCCATGTTTGTACTTTGTACTACATACCTGTGGATTCTGGGAGCTAGTCATGACAGCACACAGAGCTGGAATGATGGCTGGGTCTTTGAAAGCCTGCTTCAACTGAGCAGTGGCCTAAAAAAAAAAAAGAGGACACAAACAACACTGTAACAGTGTTTTGCCAAGTAGTAACAAATCTATATGAACATGAATGCTGACCACTGGCACTGTCGACACAGGGGACTGTCACGTGTATGAAGTGACAGAAGAATAGCCTGCAATGTCAGCTGTCAAGACACACTGCATTTGATAATCACACTTCTAATCAATTTCTCATCTAGTAGTGACATTAGACTGGTAACTGATGTGTAGCAGTTGGTAGTAAACGGGCCATCCCGGCGTCACCAAAGCTCTGCCACTAATGACGGTTGGTACTGGTTAGCTAATAGCTAGCACGGTCGTGCCCATCCCGTTTGACAAGATCAATTAAGCCAGCTGGAGCTGGTCTATCGGTTCGCATTACCTGCTGAATGACGGCATTGTCCGGCTGGGTGAGCTGTAGCAGAATCTGCTCTAGTCCCTCTGACATTTTGTCTCTTCCGAGATGATCAGCCCCTTCTTACGGTTTGATGTTATCACGACTCGCGTGAAACGGCAAGCGAAACTCCAAAACAAAACAACAAAGTTGACCCTTATACAGCAGCTGTGTCAGTAAGCACAATCTAAGATTAGCATACGACAGCAGATCCTCACTATCTAGTAAGTCTTACAGTAAGATAGCTTAGATAGTTCAATCTATCTATACTTCAAACCTAGCTATGTTAGCTAACGGTAAGCTAAATGTTGTACGCCTTAAGGACTTCCAACTCCGGTGGCGGTTGGGATTGGAGTGTCGCTCCCCGGCCGGCTCGTTCCATCAGGCTCGTTCCATCAGGTCGCCACGCGGGACAGCGTTCCATCATCGGCCGCACGTGAGGCGCGTTTAAAGGGCCCAACACCGGGGAAACACACACCAACAACCATGTCTCACACAGCACAGCGCAAACCTTCAGAAAGTTGTAGAAAGAGATCAAAAACATAAGTAATGTATCACTTTTACTACAGCCTTTAGAAGCGGGTGGCCTTTGGACTATGATTGCTTATAGAAGGTTAGACACCCACAGCACTTGACAGTCTGGGCTGTGCTCAATTGGTCCACATAACATGCATGTCCTGCATACAGTATGTAGCGGAGGCGACTTGTAAACTTAAGTGTCACCTTCAGACATTGAAGATGTCCTCTCGGCCGCATGGTATCATGTTAAACGCTTGTATCTTCCATGTGGGAGACCCATGTTCGAACCCTGTCAGGCACACATAGATCCTGGTTGCTCTTCTGGCACTGCTAGTCATGTGCCACCCCTATAGTCCAAACATCTCATGTTTATACTTAACTCTCTAAATATTCCCACAATTGGTATTGGATAGACCTAGACATTCAGCACTGGTAACCTCCTGGCCAAGAGCACCAATAACCTTCTGTTCCCCACCACTTAACTTGTGTTGTTGTGGGGCAACTGTATTACCTAACCGGGTGTCACACAGCTCCACTAAAGTGAACCAGAGACCCAGTTCTGCCTCCAGCCACGTTATTGCCCCACACACCACCAGAACACAACGCAGGCGTAACACACACGGGTTACAATAACAGTGTCAACCAAGCATGACTTTGATACATAATGTATATACACGACAAAACAAGATGACTGCCAAAGACGCCAAAACACGTCTTATAAATTAGTAACGTTGACTACCAGGAGGGCCATATTGAAGTCTTAATTATACACCTGGTGTGTGAATTTCAGACTTGGGTGTAATGTATTTCTGCCCCAGAAGGGGGCAGCAGTTCGATTTACCTCAGATTTACCAGATCGGCTGCTATGAAGAAGAAGGGGTGTTGTGGGAGAAGGGTCCAGCTGCATCCTACGTTTGGCATCACCCGGACGCTTGTAGACCATATTTGGTTCGAGCGCGTCATCACAGAAGTAACCGCGAGAAACCGCGAGATTTTGGGAGTACAACGAGACAGAGAGCGACAACGAGACAGAGAGTGACAACAAGACGAAAATGGCGAAACGGTTAGTAGGGAAAACGAGCGGAGACAAACCATATAAGCAGTTGACACTGGCACAGAGCTTGTCTGGCAGTGGATCTGCAAGGAGTGTGGTGCCGATCAGGTCAACTGCAAGCAGATCTGGTGCAGGAGATGCGCCAAATGTTGCAGATGATGGTGAGAACCGGAGCACTGGACCATCGGAGCCACGCCGCTCCTTCATGTCTTCAAACAATTCAGAGTCGGAGGACGTAGACCTCGACCCCGACTCGTCGGACGAGTGGTTGTCGTCCGGATCGGCTAGCAGCAGGGAATCCTCTCCAGATCAGCGGGGATCCACGATCCAAGACAAAAATGCCACAGAGAGTGTGAAAAGCAAAGGTAAACATATATAAATATATTTTTATATACAGTACAGGCCAACAGTTTGGACACACCTTCTCATTCAATGTGTTTCCTTTATTTTCATGACTATTTACATTGTAGATTCTCACTGAAGGCATCAAAACTATGAATGAACACATGTGGAATGATGTACTTAACAATAAAGTGTGAAATAACTCTAAATATGCGCCAAATGTTGCAGATGGTGAGAACCGGAGCACTGGACCATCGGAGCCACGCCGCTCCTTCATGTCTTCAAACAATTCAGAGTCGGAGGACGTAGACCTCGACCCCGACTCGTCGGACGAGTGGTTGTCGTCCGGATCGGCTAGCAGCAGGGAATCCTCTCCAGATCAGCGGGGATCCACGATCCAAGACAAAAATGCCACAGAGAGTGTGAAAAGCAAAGGTAAACATATATAAATATATTTTTATGTACAGTACAGGCCAAAAGTTTGGACACACCTTCTCATTCAATGTGTTTCCTTTATTTTCATGACTATTTACATTGTAGATTCTCACTGAAGGCATCAAAACTATGAATGAACACATGTGGAATGATGTACCTAACAATAAAGTGTGAAATAACTCTAAATATGTCTTAGATTTTAGATTCCTCAAAGTAGCCACCCTTTGCTTTTTTGTTGTTAATAAAATATATAATAATAATATTAAATATAATATGTGTTAATAATAATATGTTATTTTATATATATATATATATATATATATATATAATATTATTATTATATATTTTATTAACAAAAAATGTATTTTATTAACAACAAAAAAGCAAAGGGTGGCTACTTTGAGGAATCTAAAATATAAGACATATTTAGAGTTATTTCACACTTTATTGTTAAGTACATCATTCCACATGTGTTCATTCATAGTTTTGATGCCTTCAGTGAGAATCTACAATGTACCAAATAGTCATGAAAATAAAGGAAACGCATTGAATGAGAAGGTGTGTCCAAACCTTTGGCCTGTACTGTATAATATATAGAAATATTTCTCTACATCATTACAAAGCAATAAAACATGCCTTTTGTATATATATTTTGTATGAAATGGTATATATTTAAATATTTTACAGTCCCTGAATCGAGCAGAGGACGTGCATCAACCAGAGGGTGTGCAGCAAGGAGACGGCTGGCATCAGAGGAAGATGCTGGTTGGGGTCAGGGTGAGTGGCAACCCACAACGGTTCCATTCACGGCAACCCCTGGACCCCAGAATGCTGCTGCAGAGCTGGAATCTGACCTGCCGGTTGATTTCCTGGAGCTGCTAATGACTGATGAGCTGCTGCAGCACATTGCAGATCAAACCAACCTGTATGCCCAGCAGTTTTTACACTCCAGAGGGAGGTTATGGAAACCGGTGACAGTCCCAGAACTAAAACAATTCTTTGGACTCACTTTCATCACCGGTTACATCGAAAAGCCAAATCTGGAAATGTATTGGAGTGTGGATCAACAGGACGCCACTCCATACTTCAACAAAACCATGCTGAGGAACAGGTTCCAGCTCATCTGGAAGTTCCTCCACTACAACAATAATGCATCACGGGACGCCACAGATAAAATGTATAAAGTGCGTCCTGTTTTAGATTATGTTGTAGCCAAATTCAAAGAGCTGTATCAGCCCTTTGAAAATATCTGCATTGATGAAGGAATGATGCAGTGGCGTGGCCGCCTATCATTCAAAGTGTATAACCCTCAGAAGCCGGTGAAGTGTGGGATTAAATCCTACATACTGTGTGACTCTTATACTGGGTATTGCTTTAACATGAAGCCTTATGTTGGCCAGTCAAACACACTCCCAGACACAGTGTTCTCCCTCCTTGACCGTCTCACAGGACACGGATACACACTGTACATGGACAACTTTTACAACTCTGTTAAACTGTGTGAGCAGTTGATCAAAGCCAACACTAATGTCTGCGGAACACTGCGAAAAAACAGGGGGGAACCGCAGATCATAAGGGAGCCGACAAAGACCGACTTGGGTGTGAAGGGGAGGGTGGTGCGGCACAATGGCAGGGTGCTGGTTATGGCATGGCAGGACAAGCGTCTGGTGAGGATGGTGACAACCTGCCACCGTGACCGCATGCAGAGGGCGGAGGTGTGGCAGAAGGGGCAGAAGGAGAAGGTGGGTCAGCTCAAACCGGAGTGTGTTGTGGCATACAATGCCTGCATGAATGGGGTGGACAAACTTGACCAGAACATTGCATACTACCCATTCATACGGAAAACACTCAACTCGTCAAAGAAGTTTGTGGCATACTTATTTCAGCTTTGTGTGTTCAATGCATATGTGCTGTACAAGGCCAGGAACCCGGGGAAGTGCAAAACACACTTGGAGTTCATGAGGAGGGTGGCGAGGTCGTGGACTGAAAAAACCTATGTAGAGGAGGAGGAGGTGGAGGAGGAGGAGGAGAGAGGAGGAGGAGAGAGGAAGAGGGGGAGAGAGGAGGAGGGGGAGGAGGAGGAGGGGGAGGGGGAGGAGGAGGAGGTCCGACAAACCAGGGCTGCCAAAAACCGAGACCCAGACAGCAGGCTGGATGGCCGGATGGACAGGCATCAGTTGGAACGCTTAAGGCCCACCAGCAATAACACACAGCCAGCAAGAAAATGTAGGGTCTGCATACGAAGGGGTAAAAGGAGAGAGACCAGAATGTGGTGCAGGTCCTGCCGTGTACCCCTGCACGCAGTAGAGTGCTTCACAGCCTACCACACAAAAACCAAATATGATTAAGTGCATAGAGACACACACACACACACATATCTGTAAATAAGTTTACACACACACACACACATCTGTAAATACGTTTACACACACACACACACACACATCTGTAAATAAGTTTACACACACACACACACGTACACACCTGTAAATAGTTCACACACATGTAAATAGATTATTTTGTTATGTTTTGTATTATGTTCTAAATGTTCTAAATCTGTGAATAAATGTAGTTATTTTGTCATCAAAAGCCTTTTTTCCTGTGTTGTTTTTATTGTTTCATAGAAGTAAACAACTTTTCAGACGTTTGAGGTGTCACTAAAACTAAAATATGTGGACGTCAGTCACCGTTTTGCTTGAATTTGCTTCTCTGCAGAAAAAGCTAGTTTTCTCTGTTTATTGGTCAAAATCAGGTGTTTTTGCTGAAACCACCCTATGTTCTACGGCCGATTTCTAAACACTCAAAGAGGCTAGAAACAATCTTTTTCTGATGAAAGAAGAGAGTCTAAAGTTTTGGTAGATATGTTCAATATTTATATAGTCCGAAAAGTCAATATTTGGTGGGTCTTCAAAGTTCAGCGAAAATGCCCCCAAAAGTCTGGCAGTATGGAGCTCTCCGCTCTGAACATGGCTGGCAGTCAAAGAGTTAAACAGTACAACAGTGTAACAGATACCAGTGTTACAAGATGATAACAAACAACATAAACAAAACAAAAAACTGCTTACAGGTTTGTCTTTTCCTCAACCCCTTCTAATGGCTCTCCAAAGGCCACAGAAACATCCACCTCCTTTCTTCCTCCCTTTCACCTTAGTAGACTTTACCAGGCTGGTGTCAGTCACTGCAGCAGGCTTGAGGTCCTGGTTAGGCTCAAGCAGGCCGGCTGTACTGGACTTGAGGTCCTCATTTGCCTGGAGAAGGCTGGTGTCAATTATTGTAGGCTTTAGGGCAGCCATTACTATTAGTGACACATTTAACTACAGTAAAATAAGTCTTTCCAAAATTGCTAGAAATATTGCCCTAATAAAAATTTGAATTTAATTATGAGGTTGTGGGCCCCCTATGCGAAATGGAAAATAAGATATTGTAGAGAGACTTATCTCCTATTATTGATTAAGCTATATTATCCAACATCCGCTAACTATGTTATTTTCATGTCTTTATAAACTAAGAATGTCTACATACGAATTGTATACAAGACAAGTTGGCAGTTTCTTACAGACAGTATGAATTTCTTACAGACAGTATGCTAAATATATGCCGTTTCGTTGAGAAACATCCGAGCATTTCGAACAGGTTTGTTATAAGTGAAACCGAGAGGTATTCGCTGGACAGTTTGCTGGGGTGTAATGCTGCTTTCAGCTTATCTGCGTGGGAATAGATATTCAAGGAAGATAATAATTGATCTGGCAGAGATAGACTTCGAAAACGCTAATGACTGTGTAGACCTGTGACACTTCTCTCTCAGGCACACGCACACTCACACACGCACACTCACACACTCACACTCACACACACACACACACACACACACACACACACACACACGCCCCATCCCATTCCTCCTCCAGTGTCTGACTTATTTACCTAGAGTTCCCGAAAATGGCAGGTTTTGTTTTCTAGCCTGTTCATTGATTGGAGAGCAATCATTCTCTTCTCCACGGAAACCAGACACCCAGATGCATTATCCCCATTGTTGAGTTAATTACAGCCCGGCCCAGATTTAGAGGGATAAATAACCTTGCACCAGACTGTTCTCATGGCCTCCGCTACTGGGAAGGTGACAGAGAGACAGGCCCAGGCTGTCCCGAAGGGACCCTGTGGAACCACACTTGCTCAGCAGAGGGAAGAAGACAAAGGCTCCATGTCTCCGTGTCATACACTCAGAGAGAGAGAGAGAGAGAGACGAGTGGAGTCCCAGGGCTTGTGTTACAGCCTAACAAAAGCCAGCACCACTGGGCCAGGATAGTGAAAAGAGCAGTCACGGTCGACAGTTGAGTGTCTTGTGTAGTCTCTCTGTGGGCTCCACAGGGGTCTTAGCTCGTCCTCCTCCAGTGGTGTGAATGCTTGCCTTGATGCACTGTGTAGGTGATGAAGTACTGTGCATGGTGTATTACTGATCATGGACAGGTTCACGCAGAATGCTCAGTTATATGCTGCTTAACAACATGAAGATGGACATATGCTAAATACAGAATATACTGCAATAAGAACATTTAATTCCCGATGTTGTTGTTGTTCACAGAATGTACATCAGCGCAAAACTAGTGGTGCATAATTGACGTCACTCAGTAGGGTACCACCAGTAGAGGGAGTGAGAGCATAGCGTTTGAAAGTATGGACAATATTGTTCTTAGTATGGATGTGAGGCCTTCTCTGGCTTCCTTCCCCTGACGAGTTCTGTTATCACAACCACATCTGCCCTACTTGCTTTGTTTTCTGAATGGCCGCAAGACTGTTTGTATTTTAAATTAAGAGATATGGCTTTGGGTTAGACATGTTTCATAATTTAATTACGTGTATGTGTGTGTGTGTGTGTGTGTGTGTGTGTGTGTGTGCGTGTGTGCATGTGTGTGCGTGTGTGTGTGTAGTTTTGTTTTCCAGGCTACAGTCCCCCTAACAAGTTCCCTCTTTCATTGAGTGCATTAGCAGTCAGACCCCTTTGATGAATTCACACACAACCATACACAAATGTTTCAGATTATATCATATCCGTCCTTGTTATTATTTTTCATGCTGTTCCAATTGAAAAAGCTGACCTCACAGTCTCCCTTAAACCTGCAGGTTGCATGAATGACCTGAGCACAGAAGAGAGGCAATGGGTTACACATGGTGCTCCGCAGACCTCCCCTCTGAGTGTACGCATCTATAGAGTCTGGCAGTCATTTAAGATATACGATAAGCAGTGAAAAACAGGGCTTGAATTACCCACCATGCAGATATATGAGTCTTCATCTATTGAAGCACTCGTGAAGCCAAACAGCACAACTGATGCTTTGCTTCCAGATGTTTTTATTTATTTTTCTGTTTTAAGGGCATTTCTACTTTCTTGTGATAGACAGTAGAGGTTGACAGGAAGGATGGGTGAGAGAGGAGGGATGACATGCAGGATGTGCTGACATCTTAGTGTGCTATGCCACCAAGCGCCCCGCCAGATGGGTGTTTTAAGTTGTGTACAGAGCCATGGGTTAGAATAACTTGATTTGTATAAGTTCAGTAAAAGAAGATTGGGCGATCTATCTATTAAGGCCTACTGCTTTTGTCTGTTTGCATAAACTACCATTCCTTTCTTGTTTACTGTTAATATATTCTTCTATTTGAGTTAATGTTGCTTGTTCGTAGGATGGAGCATTGTCAACAAATCAAAGCATGACACAGGAATAAGAAACATGCATACAGTATTTATTTTGCAACCAGAACACATTAAATAAAACTACAAAGGTACTTCACTTATACAAAAGATAGATTATATCCCATTCACATACAAAATAACAATAATTTACTGTATAAATTAAAATTTCACTATTCTTTATTTACAATTCCATGAAAACAATATATTTCGTCCCAGAATAATTTTCTCCCAATCACTTGGGCTTCTCATTTAGTTGTTTTTTTTATGACAGGAGTACCATGTAACATTCGGACAAACCACAGCTAGAGAAAAGATGATTTCCACAATCGGAAAGGTACAGTACCATGGGATTTTACATGTAGCTGGAGGGTAAGAGAGAAAATGGAAGTTTGCATAATTCACCAGGCTATCCAAACAGACATGACCTTAGATAGTAACTGTCAGATTTGGTTTAACTTTATGTGATTTGACAAGGATTTATTCCCTCACTCTGTCTCTCTCTCTCTCTCTCTCTCTCTCTCTCTCTCTCTCTCTCTCTCTCTCTCTCTCTCTCTCTCTCTCTCTCTCTCTGTTTACCCCTGTCTCTCTGCTTTCTCTGTATGCATGAGCTGCTCTGTACATCACCAACCCAGGGGCATGTGCTCTTGTCTTGCGATAATGAACATGAGTTACAGATGAGCAGACAGCCAAAATACAGCATTAGGTCACTAGACAAACTTCACGGCGGAAAGGAAAAGTTTCCTCTGCATTGTGAGGCTTTTCTTACTGAATCGTAGTCACACCTACTGTAAATCCTAGACCTCAAATTCCATTGTGACATTTGCATTTTGCATATAAACTGTAACCCTTTGTTGCAAGTGCTCAACGTCAAGTTTATGCACATCTCCCACTGGTTTAAAAAAAAAAACAGCTTGTTTCCAAAGGAGACATGCCAAACTGAATAAGTACTACCATCACTGTACAAGTGGGGGCAAATCTTAAGTGCATTGACATTTTGGATTTGATTAATTATCTTGACAGTTATTTTTTTTAATTTATTGTGGTTTGTGTATGGACACAAACTGCAGCAGCAGCACGCTGAGAAGAAGTCCGACGTCTCTGCAGGAGATCATGCTACTGGGGGCAATTTGTGGATCTGCAAAATGTTCCACACAGATACACACAGAGCTGAGACAGTGAAGCTAACGTGCTGTCTGCTTGAAGTGTGTCAACAAGTGCTTTCGGTTATTTATCCCCACATTAGTGTGTGCTCGACCTCTGCCATTCCACTGAGATCGGGGTCCGATAAGTCAGCCCTCTGAATACGGGATTGTGCTGCTGAAGACGCTTCCACCTCCGAACTAAGTCACGATTGATGAGTACAAACAGAAAAGACTTTGGGATGACGGATCTCACCATTGCTTTGCTGAGACATGAAATGAAAGAGGCCCGGCGAATGTCATCATCCCCACATTGAATTACACAATATACAACACGACGATTCCCCTCTGTAATCAAAATGGAAACATAACGAGAACAATATGTTCAGTAATGTCAAAGACTACACTTAGAGAGAACATAGAAAAGAAAAACAAAGCAAAAGAAATACAAACAAACAAGCAAAAACTATAATTAAAGCCTTGCCCATTTATAAATCTTGATGAACAAAGTCCCTGTGGTGGCATGAAGGAGAAGATGCATCATGGTACAGAAGTAACTGAGTGAGACACCAGGGGGAAGGAAGCTCAGCCGATTCAGAGGGTCCTCAAGGCACTTAAACACCATCACACCAGAGAGATGAGAACCCACAGTTGGAGGAGAACTCCCTCAGAGTGTTTCAAGAGCATCAAAATAGCAGTTGTTTAACAACCCCTCCTCCTACAACCACACACGCCCCCCAGCCATGGGAGAGATCTTCTTGATACACCACAATCCCACAGTGAGGGAGGGGGTGAGAGAGTGTACTCTTTCTCCTTTACCTCGTTCCCACTCTTTTTTTAAATCTTTTTTTTTAGACATGGGGGTTATTCATCCCAGGGCTGCAGCGAGATCAGCATCACCTTCTTTGTGACTTATTCATGCCCATTCTCCACCCCCCCAGAACAGGTACACCGTAGCACCCATAGAGAGTCTGCAGTCTGCATATCAAACAAGAGCTGACCCATATAATAAAACAGAAGAAAGTGTACTACTGGATGCTATCGGGGGGTGGTCCCTATCTTGCTGTCTCCAGGACTGTGATCGGTCCGTCGTGGTATAAGAACATAGTTACATAACCCGGTTAGTGTTACTGGTACAGTAGGTGTGGGATGAGTTTGGTTTCCTCTTCCCCCTGATATTGATCAGGAGTCAACCCCATTTCTCTGTAAGCACCTGTTATCTGAGAGCCATTGTCACTCAGTGAATGGGGAGAGATAAGTTGGCCATTTTGTGTCCCACCAGATCCAGTTGCAATGGAAAGCTTGCATTCTGGATGAGTCCAGTGGAAACTGCTTTGGCCCCAGCCTGCCCTTGTCTCTAGAGGGGGACTCCAATGATATCTCAGTCGTCCATGTACGATGGAAGTGGAACCCCAGGAAGAGTAAATGAAAGCTGTAGTGTACAAACGGTAGAGTCAAATGTCCACCTGTCCACCGTGCTCTGTAGGTCCATCCTCTTCCTCTCCTCTCCTGCTCCATACACACTAGACACAGACAGCCCTGTCTGTCTCCCCATTGGGGCTGGGCTTCGGTCTTCCTTGGCTCCTGGGCTTCATTTGGCAGCAGTCAGTCAGTCAGTCAGTCAGTCATTAGTTACCTTGTTAGCTCAGTGCCCCATAGAGTCTCATTGGTAGAGGGCCTAGCGTGCTCAGATGGCCCTGGTACAGGGTGTAGTAGTAGTAGTAGTAGTAGTAGTAGTAGCAGGGGAGACTGGGAGGCAGTTCCCCTAGTTGCCCACCAGGGGGCTGAGGTCTCCGTGGTGGTTCTTTAGCTTCTTCTTGAAGAGGGAAATGGTGGAGGGCCGGTAGAAGATGATCAGGGGCTCAGAGGCAGTACTCTGACTGCAGCTGTCCGAGCCACTGATGGTGGGGATGTTCGGAGATCTGAGAGAGGGAGGGAGGGAGAGAGAGAGATGGAAAGAGGAGAGGGAGATCGAGTGATAGAGAGGTGGAGAGAAAGAAAAGTCAGAGGGGGGAGAGGGGAAAGAGAAGGAGAGATGGAGAGAGGATAGTGTCATTAGTCGTCTGAGGCTTTTAAAGGCTTTTCATACTGTATGCTCATACCGTATTCTCCTCGGAAGAACTCATACTTACTTTACTGTAATATGCAGCAGTAATTTTGCCACCATGGCTATGACTGACAGTGTTAGGAGAGCAGCAAGAGCATAGATGGTCCACACTGCCAAAGAGAAACACAGAGTTCATTTCAAGCAGTAAAACCACATCTGAAATTGTATAGAATAGAAGGCCTATAGTTCTCTCTCATACCAATAAAACGTTATCATAATATTCAGGCAGTAAAAAAAACATCTGACATTCTATAGAATCTTACGTTCTCTCTCATAACAATAAAAAGTACTAGAGCTTGAAAAAAAAAGAATACAGTAGATCTAGACCATATGAAATGATGCTACAATTCGTGCAAAGCCTGTACACCTGCTAGCCAGCAGCCCTTCGGCTGAGTAGAGACAGACAGTAATAGGTTTATGAAGCATTATCAGAACACATCTGGTTATAGGATGTCTAGCCCCAGCAGGGTCGCCTATCAGGATTTATTTGTAAGTGCAAGAGCTCCATCAAGCTATATATTAATTATCAGTACATATCCTATAACAGTCCTGTAAAATAAATCAAATGAGACAGTCCCGTCGCTGGTAGAACTCTACAAGTGAAAGACCAATACATCCATTGAGGCATTTTATTGTGCCCTGCAAGAGTAAGCCGACAGAAACCCATCTAAGAGAGAGTGGCCAGATGTAGAAAGGTACAATGATTGGTAAGGTAACACATACTAGCGCTGTGACCAGTGGTCCCGCTGGGTCCAGCCCACTGACCTGGCATGTTGTGGTCCGGTTTGCCCGGGCTGGACGTGATCACGTAGAGGATCTGGGAGGAGCGTCCGTTACCGCTCCCGTTCGACTTCTCCGTCACGCCCCCCAAAGGAGGCTCCACCGTACTGGTGTTCTCATCTTCCTCCTCTTCCTCTTCCTCATCTGGCCTGGAGTCCTGCCCCCTCAATGCTGAAACAACAACAACAACAACAAATGTTCAAATGCTTCCATCTGTCTGACTGTGCCTGCTGGTGTGCTTCGTTTTTACCCAGTTCCCAGTCAGTTTTGAGCGATTGAGCTGTACGCTGTATGTGTCGTGTAAACTCAAAAGGGTTTGTTTGAAAGTTAGAAAATGCAACTACAATTGGTGTTCATGTGGTGAAAATGCTGAGAAATCGACGTTAGTATTGGGGTGATATTGGTCAGTAGCCTACTCCAAATAACAAAACCGTTGTTACGTAATGAGAAGAAAAAAAACAAAATGAGGGGAGTTATTTCCTACTCAAAACATGAATGGTGTCCGAATCTTTAACTGGTGTGGGATTTCTTCTCATGTAACTGAACCATAATGTGATGTTTCCACATGTTCTTCATTTTTCAAACTCCTCTGCTCAACCGAGAATTCCTCAGACGTCATCTGAGACCATTTATCTTCAGTGAAATTACCATCCCGCCACTCAGCGCTGGTACGCTAGTGCACTGCTTGGTATTTACAACCCATTCAGCCTAGAGAGAGTCTCTTTCTCTCTCTTTCGCTCACTGTCTCTTTCTCTCCCTCTTGCTTTTCTCTCTCTCCTCCAAGCTAGCTATAAGAAAAAAGCCTATTTCTGTATGATGTGACCTTTTCTGATAACATCTCTGATATTGGGCATTCCCAACCCATTTGCCTTGGTTCAGTTTGAAACAAAGTAAAGTCAGGAATGAGACACGACCAGGAAGAATTGGCTGGCTGTCTGGAGGTCAGACTCTGACCTGCCAATATGATGTTTTTGCAGAATGAAGCCAGAGGAGGAACACGAGAGAATTACAGATGAACAGTGTGGATAGAGAGAGAGAGAGAGAGACCTTCCAGGCTGGCGGGTGCTAAGCTCGAATTGAATGTCAGCTACATTAACTCAGGGTCTGCATGTGTGGATAGTCTGGATACCTCGGGGAACCAATCAGACCAAATAGTGGAACCTTGGGAATGTTTAAACAGCTTTGTCCCTGTTCAGAGAATTGCAATGTATTGTTGCTAGTAGCTACACATAATTCCATTCTACTGTGTGGTGATATATGGCCGAATTAGGTTTTCTTTGTGAGGTGATGCACACACTAGAACGCCCCATCGGATGAGGGATATCATATCCCAACAACAAAAGGCCGTGAATAATGTAGCCTGAATCTGTTTGTCTCATGGTGAGTTTCCTAGAGAAACAAAACATTTAAATATGCAGTTTCACCTGAGGGCTCTGAGGCATTGGCTAGCAAATGAAAAGAGAAAAGGGACTGGCAGGTTGGGCCAATCACCTGTCTCTCTCTCACCAGAGGTAGCACACGTTACTCTGCTCAATTTAACACTGTTGAGTGTGGTTGCTATGCAAACCCTGTCATGGAGCCAGAAAGGCAGCACGCACCTGTTCATGCAAATATGTCTTCCACAGAGAAATCATGACAAAGAGAGAGATTGTTGTCAACTTTACTCTAAAACATACTCTTACAGTACAATCTCTATATACTGTAGTATTTATAATTAAGGCCTTAATCTCAACCTATTATGATGTTGGCATGAAACATGTTGATGATGATCACCAGACCATTTCAACTCAATGGCATTGATTGAATCCAAAAGGAGAGAGCAAATGCGTATAATAATAATAATAATAACAACAGCAATAATAATAATAATAATTAATAATTATAATTAATAATAATAATAATAATAATTAATAATAATAATTATTATTTATAATAGAAATATTAAAAGTATACAACATATTATGCTACATTTCAGTCTGATTATGATGCTACTCACCGTCAGAAGACGATGCATTAACCATATTCATAATAATGTATTTATTTATTTTTGTTGAAAAAGTGAAGTGGGGCATCTAGGAATCAAGTTTGTATGGCCCTAGTGGTTTTGCTAACAACACCAGATGGGAATTCTACAGACCTTGGTACAGGACAGCAAAGCCCCGGGCCTGGTTGGTGCGGTCCGAGTAGAAGTACAGGATGACAAAGTCCCCAGTGACGTTAACCAGGTCCCGGGGCGGGTTCCGCCCATCGAAGCGTGCCAACACCTGATTGGTGTAGCCATCCAGCAGCTCCACCATGTCCGTCTGGTCGGAGATGTCGAAGAACGTGAAGTTGAAGAGGATCATGGAGGCGCCGGGCACGTGAACGGTCCAGTAGCAGACCCGCCCCGCTCCATACTCATCTGGGAAGTCAGGGGAGTAGACCACCCCTGAGGGGGCCGAGTAGTTACCTCCGCACGACCCCACTCGGGCTGCGGAAAGAAAGGAAAAGGGGAAAACAGGTCAATAATATACTTGGTGGAATGGAAAGATAGCGCTGAAAGAGGAGAATTGAATAGGCTTTGCGATTTAGTTTGGTAATGGAGATTTTCTTCTCACAACATCACAGAGAAAGCGGTGCTGAGATAGAGGTGTAAAGCCTCCATATTAGGTTATGGTGGAGGGGGATTTACAGTTGGGCGAGAGATCAAAGAGAACAGAATCTATCTGTATGGCCCTCGATCATGTGTAGTGGACCGGGCCAGACTAGAGCAAACGCTCTCCTACTCACTGTCGAAGATGATGACCCATCCATCTCCGCCGCAGGGCTGGGTGTGGTCGCCGAAGCACACGTGGTTGCATTCCATACTGGGTGCCTCGCCATGGCGACGGAGGTCCAGGTCGTTGCCACAGAAACAGGCGTAGCCAGACTCCATGCCAGCAAGCTTTAGAAAAGAGACACATGCAAATCATCAATTCAGAATATCAAATCAAGCATTATTTGTTTATAGCTTTCCATAGTCAACTCATTTTCCATAATGGCCTCAGATGAGACAAAAAGAGGAGGTGGCGATGGAAAGGAGAGCTGCTTTTGGATGAGATGACCTTGAGAGGAACCAGACTCTAGAGGTCAAGCCCATCTTCCTTGGGCCAGCCCTGGACCATTCCATAAAAAAGATATGATGTGAGGCAGAGATGTATGTCAGTCTCATATGACCAGATATATAATCTAATTCCATGTTAATGAAACCAGGTCATCCAGATTATTTAATAAAAACGACAAAGTAGGAATTGTTTATCTCTACAGAAATAGTTATTTCTTGTTACAAGTGTCTAAACCCATTAGTCATTTTAGGATAATAAATGTGCTTGGGCTGTGTCCAATGCTTTGGGAGAAACAGTCACCCACTCAACGATAATTAAAGGGCTACTTGTCAAGTACCAACTAACGCATCAAAAGACATCTGCGGAGGGGACAAGGCAAAAATAAACCTCTCGGAAGTACTATAACCTTCATCTTTGAGTCAAAACATTGTAAACATTTCCTCAAGTATGCTGTGGGCTGCATTAGAATGAGAACCAGAAACCGTAAAAAGTATTGACCTATCAATTCAACCTTGTCATGTTCCGCACAGTGCAGTGAAGAGATCCATTGTTTGTCACATTAAAGAGCACCATTGTGCAATTTGCTGCCCCTAAATGAATTCATCTGAAGGTACTGCATCATTTCCCATCCAGAGAGTTTCCTCATGGAACTGGAATTCATGGTGACTCCTCCACTGCCAACCAATCACATTATGACAGCTTCCTCTTTACATTTATCAAGTGAAAAACATTCTAGAACACCAAACGAGCAAAAAAACAGGAAGAAGCCATAAGAAAGATAACTTGAAGAAACACCAACTAGAACATTCCTCTGGTGAGAAAACCCAACAGTTTAAGGGAGGCCTCTGATTCAGAGCCTGACTCATAATCACACATGCTCCTTGTTGTGAAGTCATGCGAGACTAGCGGGAGATGAGGCTGCCGCGCTGCCGAGAAGCGTTTTAAATGCGCATTAGGGACAATGACAATCAGAGGGCAGACTGGAAGACAGGCTGACAAGACAAGATACTGTAGCAAGACTGTTCCAGGCTGGCGACACAGCCATGCCATCTGCGGAGAGAGACTGTCACTGCTCGTCAGTGCAGACGGGGGCCTAGCGCAGACAGGGCTCACCCGGATGTGTTCAGACAGAAAATCAACACCTGGCATTGTTTATATAACCCAGAACAATAGCATGCTCGAGCCAGAGAGAGAATTATGGAGATGCCCATGAGCCTAATAACTGTTCGTTTACAGCTGTCTCTGTTGATTGCCATGATGTTTCCTCATTTAATGCTTTGCTGGTTTTTTGAGAAAAAAAAATGTTGAGTGATCACCATCAACATAGACATAGAATGATGGTTTTAACAGTGTCATCAAAATTGCCCCTAACAGATGATCATTTTGGCTGGCACACATTTCTATATCCAGTTGGAGCGGTTCATCTCATGTGCATTAAACATAATCTATTTCTTCCCAGATGAAACTGGGAAGAAGACTGTTCTCTGAGTTCAAAATATGGATTGACGATAGATCAAAGGATCTTTGCGTGTGTGTTTTAGCGTTCACCTCATGTTCATGCAACACATGGCGCCGGGGTTAGAGAGTTCAGAGGGTTTAAGCATTGTGGCTGGTCTTGTTGGATCGTCTGTCTCCATCGGTTATCTTACCTTGTATCTCTGCTTCCTGCAGAAGCTGATGCAGTTCTGGATGGTGAGTAAGTTGGAGGTCTCGCTGCTCCCTGTCAGAGTGGGCGGATCACCACTGTCTTTGAAGCAGCCCAGGTTCCCAGGCACTGTGGGGACACACAGAGAGAGAGGACGGTAGAGTTAAGCCATAAGGTTATATGTAGTTTATTGGTGCTTCTCAGAGATGGTCCCAGGGGAACCTTGTTTTTTTAGTTGTAAAGTAGATCATAGACTACATTTCCTGGAACCAGGTCTGCCTCATGTCTCTCTTGAAGGGTGTTGTGTTTTATACGATGTGATTAACACTTCTCTGTTTCTCTGGCCCGCCTCCAAAAACCTCCACATCTACAGTGACACTCTTCGTCGAACTGGGACCGCCGTGAAACCGGAGAGGCACACGGTGTAGCAAGAAAGAAAGAAAAAAACGTCATCTTGCTTGGAATTTTTCTGGCCACTGTTGGGATTTTTTTTATTAATTGTCACCAGACAAAAGTGTAGGCTTGGAGCGGGAGTAGAGGAGGTGAGGGGTGAGGGAGGAGGAGGAAGGGGGGAGGGGGGGGGGCTGTCTGCGTTGTAGCGAGAGGGTGTAGGAATCCAGAAAATGTGTATTGTCTGAGGGAGTTTCTGTGGATAGGGGGAAAGGCCTTCTGGTGCTGGAAGTATCAGTGCCATAGGGGTAGAGTGTGTATGTGTAACACTGGCAGTATGGTTGTGTACAGACAGACTGTGTGTGTATGTCTCTCTCTCTGTGTGTGTGTGTGTGTGTGTGTGTGTGTGTGTGTGTGTGTGTGTGTGTGTGCATGTGTGCATGTGTGTGTGTGTGTGTGCCCACATGTTCATGTGTGCATGGACGTGTATATGTGTGTGTGTGTGTGTGTGTGTGTGTGTGTGTGTGTGTGTGTGTGTGCCTCAACCCGTCCATATCTAGAGCAACAGTGGTGGGTACAGTGGACACATCATACCCAGAAGGCCTCACTGTCGGGCAGAGAGAAACATTGATGAGGCCTGTCTGAGAAGGTATTAGGGCAGTACTTTCACATAGGTAAAGGACAGGGTCAAAAACGTGACCACTGCAATATGGGTGGTCTATACCAGAGCCTTACATCGAGTGTGGATATGGTCTACATACTGTATACTGACACAAGATCTAGAGACAAACAAGAGAGCCCACCGCACCCGATCCACTATGCATTTATCAAACAGTTTACAGTATGCATTACATTTCTTTACATTTAGCAGATGCTTTTATCCAAAGCAACTTACAACAAGTACTAAAGTCTAAAGTAATCATCTATGCATCAGTCATAATGCCCTTGGCAGTCACAATGCAAAATTGGTATTACAATTCAACACTTTTATGAAGGTATTTGTTTGAGCGAACAAATACCGTAGGCCAGAGAAGACAATAAACCCTCAAGCCTGACGACATCCCACTCAGAATTTTGATTAAAATTACTTGTATTAGTATTACTTGTACATTCATTTCGTATCCGTGTTCTAGGGGGGGGGGGGGTGAATTTGAGACAAGAGACAAACGTAAAACACAATCTCAAACTAATTTCTATTCATATGAATGTTACACCCACTGCTATTTTCTCAAATTGGAATCTGTGTCATCCAACCGTAGGGTAGAAGAAAGATCATTAGAGAGAGAGAGAGAGAGAGAGAGAGAGAGAGAGAGAGAGAGCACCTGACTGTCAACACTGGTTTGAGAGACGGCAACCCTCTGATATGCCTTGAATAACAACCAGCAACCAACAACCAACAACCATCTCGGCTAGTTCAACGACAGTGAATGCATAGCATTGCTAACGTGACATGCATGTATATTATAATGCTGTAAACCTCTGTAACGTAACACCTTGAATCTACTGTTTATGTCAATGAGGTATACTATATTTCACCACAGCTAAGCTCTACTAAACCAGTGACACTCTGTGTGATACTGTACTAGCTCTACTGTGATACAGTGACACAGTTCCAGTTTAACAGGTGGAGAGTTCATAGAAAAGTGGCCTGTGGATGTCATGTTAGCACATGCTCATGCTAACTAGTGCATGCTAGCCTTGAAGCCATACTCTATGTTTTGTTTTTGGGGTTGGAGAGAGAGAGAGAGAGAGAGAGAGAGAGAGAGAGAGAGAGAGAGAGAGAGAGAGAGCGTGCGCGCGCGCGCGCGCGCGAGAGAGAGAGAGAGAGAGAGAGAGAGAGAGAGAGAGAGAGAGAGAGAGAGAGAGAGAGAGAGAGAGAGAGAGAGAGAGAGAGAGAGAGAGAGAGAGAGAGAGAGAGGGTGACGGAGACCACACACCATTACCAAACTGCCTCCTCCACTGCCAATGTAAACTTTTTGGCTGACACAATAGCTCCTCTACGTAAACACCAGATGCCACAGATGCTTGGTGTTTGCGTAAGGATGAAACGCAAGCAGGGCGAGGCCTCCTTGGAAATCCACAAGAGGTTCAAGAGGCCAGTGCTCGCAAAAACGTAACGTCCCGGAGTGAGCTCTTTCTGGGCCACTCCCCGCACCTCACCCACGCTCGTTGACCGCAGGCCGACCGCGCTGTTGGCCCGGCGGCCATGACTGGACAGCGCGTATATTGGACGGATGTGAAAAAACTTAGAGAGAGGGATCTGAGAGGAGGGGGAAGACGTGTTCAAACTCCCGCTGTTTTGCAATAAATCCTGAAGAATATCCCTTTTCTTATGTCAAAGCTTTATGAGTATAGGATTAATACTGTGATTTGCATCATTCAGTGAAGCTCAGCGCTGCAGACTTTTGGAATTAGGGGCGAGATTATGTGGTGGGTGAAAGATAAACATGACAGTAATGGAGTCATTTGAGTTTTCCAGCGGAGGTATTTTATTAGACAAGGATAACCCTGTACACAACTATGCAGGGTGGGACGTGTAGCAGGCTAAAGAGGGGTAAACACCTGGTTGTGCGTTGTGTAGCAACCTTCCTCCGAGCCAACTGGGTACCACTTCAATGGAGCTTTCAACAGCAGGAGAAACACTACTTGAGGGCTCACGAGCAAGATTAAAGGCAAAAGGCTCTTTTTCCCCTTTGACAAGAAGATTGCAGACTACTGTCAATATATCTGTCTTTGTGTTCTTGTCATCCCAAGGGGCTGCAGCTTGAGGTGGAGCAGCAGGTGGGAGGGGATCCGTTGAGCCGAATATCACAGCTTTCGGTCGGGGCTTGTGTAGAACTGGAGACGGCAGTGGCGGCGGCTTTCTTCAGGGCGTTTCTTTCTGCGAATGTTGCATTTATGCTATGAAAAATGCTTTAACAGAACAAAAGCCCTGAGTGAAGCATTGTCTGTTAACTAACTACAGACAACTACATCTGCTACACAGGCGCAACAAGTGGAAATATCTTTGCTTGAATAAAACATTTAAAAACACACGCACAGACACACACGCACGCGCACATGCACGCACGCATGCACACACACACACACACACACACACACACACACACACACACACACACACACACACACTTCAAAGCCGCCGGTGGAATTTGGTTTAACAAGCCAGAGGGGAGAGGGAGGAAACACAAGGTGTATAAATGCACCAGCTAGCCCAATTCAGACTGGCGAAAGCTCTGGGAGATCACCGCAGGGGGACTCACATGAGACAAAAAGCAGACAAACCACCTCAGTCAGGAGGACTGACTATGCCTGACTCTGGACAGAGTCATCAACAGCAACTTGCTGCCTTGTCTACGAAAATACCGGTTACAGCAGTTAGTTACCCTCCCCACAATGCATTGCAGAGCAGCAGACAAAACAACCAAGTTCATGGGTGTCTGTCTGCAACAGGATAAGACACCTCTGGAGTCTGAGCAGACACAATAACACTCCCAGACCTTAAACACATCAGAAGGGCGGGTGACAAAAAAAAAAGGCACATCGGGATAACAAACAAAACAACATCAAACACATACGGCAGGCTTTGGCAAGTGCACTTGGCAGTCATGGCGGGCGAGCGGGTCTGTGTGCCGAAGGCCTCGTCTCTGTGTTATTAAGGAAAGGTAATTACAGACATAAATTGCGATGACATCTGGAGAGAGAGAGTTTTTTTTGTTTTTTTTTCAAGAGGACTGTGGGTGTCTCTCTTTTCAAAATAAATGTACTCTTAAGAGGGAGCCTCTCATCGCTCGTGTCCCGCCCAGAACACACTGCCAGTGATATTTTTACATGACACATAGAGAGAGAGAGAGAGAGAGAGAGAGAGAGAGAGAGAGAGAGAGAGAGAGAGAGAGAGCTAGAACTGCTGAGAGTTAATTCAAGAGTGACAACAAATATCCACAGAACACCAGTAGCAACACAACACTACTCTGTAGTAGTCATAACTACTAATGGAACACCAGTAATAACACAACACTCTGCTCTATAATCACAACTACGGATTGAATAACAACCCAAAACTGCTCTATAGTCACAAATGCTGATGGAACTCATCTCAATGGCCACTCTCTGTAATGCCTAAAGAATTTGCCACGTGGGAACTCTAAAAGGTCAGTTTAGCACACTAACGGATAACGGTCATACGACCCACACAGATCGCAAACGATATCGGCGCTCTGGCGTCATTGTGGCCATCCGCGATGTGGTCTTTGGGTCTTTTCACTGTGTCTTCACAACGCCTGCAGGTTAATTTACATTAAATGAAATTCTTTGGCGGCGAAAAGGAGAAATTCATTAGCACTTCCTCGTTAGATGGTGAAATGTTGAGGTCATATAAGGAAAGCAAGCCTTTAAAAGTACATTCCCCTGTCATAATGCTCCACCACAAGTAATTTAACACTCTCATCACAGCCCCTACCTTACACACAAGCATTCTGGGGTTTGGAAAGACTCCCAGCACCCCATTAACGGTGACATGGCATTGTCAACATGTTAATGACGACTCAAATCTGACACCTTTCCTTCTGGAACACGCTCTCTCTAGCTTGGAATGTTAAGTACCGTATAGCTAAGGAAATAATACTTATCACACTGTCCACTGTTTATGTGTTCTATGTCTCCCTCTGTGTATAGCTCTCTCTATCCTTCTCTTTCTCTTTTGTTTTGTCTGTGCAGGAAATTAATAAATACAGCTGTGTTCCATCTCGCGCAAGATTGGGTTGTAATCCAGCATGATTTGGGAGAAAGTAATGAAGCTGAGGATATGTCTCCCATAGGGAAAATATCTGGCAGGGTCTTATTGTTCTTATATGCAGGGTGTTTCCTTTATGTGTCTCTCTCGTTTCTTTTATACTTACTTTTGAAATCATAAATCCCCAACCCTGTAAATGAGGCACTGCAATAAGGCTTTCATAAAACAAACTGTGGTGGAGGTTATGGCAGGGAACAGGTCACAATAAGACAATAGGGAACTGATTATCAAACACAACTTTTGTTCCACTTCTGCTTTGCTTCACTACTCCCCCGGGATGTCCACCCCCAGTATGTGTGTGTGTCTGTGTGTGTGTGTGTGTGTGTGTGTGTATGCACGTACGTGCATGTATGTGTTTGTGTGTGTGCGTGCGTGTGCGTGCGTGTGTGCGTGTGTGTGTGTGTTGCCGGGCCGTGTTACAACATGATAGCGATGGAGGAGATCAATGCTTTCGCCTCGGGCGCCGGGAGAGTGACTAACCATCTAATTAAAAGGAAGACGGGAGAACTCGGGCCTTAAATGAATAATTAGAGGCTTTTCTGTAACGGAGTGGGTCGGGGGAACAAAGGGGAGAGATGAAAAATGGTTGTGGTGCTGCAGTGTGCAGTGTGGCTGTCCTGGGGAGGCCCACCGCCATTGGTCACACGTTCAAGGCGATCCGATGCCAGGGGCCAGAGGAGAGATGAAAAGCATACTTACTTCCCAAATTTCAGCCCTCATGGGCGTTAAGGGAAACACTTCAACACACTTCAATTCATCACCTTCTTGCTCTCAAAGAGAATAACTTTGTCATTTTTGTCATTTGTCATTTGGCTACGTTGTAGTGGACGAGAGCGGCGCAGTCAAACGAATCCGAGAGGAAAGTCTTCCTACAGTAACGGTGGATAACGGGCTGTCGAAATGTGACAAGCATGGATGACTTACGACAAATCAGATAGCTGTGACTGTTTAAAGAGGAGATAAGGCCGCTTCTTTGAAGGCAGCTCCAAAGCATTACAAGTCTGTTCACACAGCAGTGCTAGAGGAGAGGCGAGGACAGCGTTGGCCAGGAGATTATTGAGTCTGACATGTCTTCAAGGTGTCTTTAACAGCCCGAACGTGACATCAGCCCAAACGAATGTTACCTCACCAGCAGAGTCTCTAAGGTTAAGGAGTGAGTGTGTGTGTGTGTGTGTGTGTGTGTGTGTGTGTGTGTGTGTGTGTGTGTGTTTGTGTGTGTGTGTGTGTGTGTGTGTGTGTGTGTGTGTGTGTGTGTGTGTGTGTGTGTGTGTATGCGTGTGTGTCAGTGAGGTGCAGTGAGTTCAATGGTTGGGGAGGCTCTGGCTATCAGAGCCAGATTTACACACATACTGTATATATGCTCCATCTAGTTTCTGAGGAGGAGTTGCGCAATCATGCTGAGCCCGTCTCTCCCTGTCTTTGTAAATGTGTCCCTGTAAAATCCGCAAATCCACAAATCAGTGGAAAAATCATTATATATATATTTTCATATGTATGTATGCCTGGTGAGGCTCTACGTCACCTGCCTCCCATGACTACATATCCCTGATGTATGTGTGTGTGTGTGTGTGTGTGTGTGTGTGTGACACAGTGTCGTGCAATGGCCAGGGCACCAAATAAACCGAAGATATGTCCCCCCCTCCGCCTCCCTCTCCGCCTCCCTCTCCTCCTCAGGCGACACTTGAACCAGCCGGGGGGTCGGAACAAGTCTCAGCACCTCACTACACACGTGACTACTGTATGTGTCAATCATCCAGTATGTTTCTCTGACTGAAACATTTTCCTCTCAACGTGGGTCGAGTATGTTACCGTCTACAAAAGCACACAAGCTCTGACCTCCCTCCCTCACACTGCAGGCTCAGAAATAGGAACATGGGGATGTTCTTATACAGTACACCATCTATCAGCTATTCCATAGGCCAACTCCGTTGCAAGGGATGCTCTTCACATGTGAGCTACTTTGTTTCCGATTTCTTATGTAAGTGATACTTACTATTTATGTTCTCTTGTTTCTCCAGACAGGAGCTAAATAACAAGCATCTACTTGTTCCCATTAGTGACCATTCTACAGTACTCAACCACCGCGCCTTGAAATCGATACATGTAATTCCCTAATGGCAATTGCCTATTTTGAACTATGCAGCAAAAGACAGAGAAAGACAGAGAAAGAGAGAGAGAGAGAGAGAGAGAGAGAGAGAGAGAGAGAGAGAGATAAGAATCTACCTATTGTCTCTGTCTTGTTGTTGTGGCCCTCCTCCTCCCGTACCCTGAAGAGGGTTCCTCAAAGCCAGTTTGTACCTGTGTAAAGGTATTTCCCTCCTGGGGCGGTGTGGGCGGGGCTAACAGAGGTCAGGGGGCACTGTGAGATGACAAAGAGCTCTCAGATACCCTCCTCCAACACAGAGAAGGACCTGGGTGAGAGGAGACGCTTCAACTGACAGGTGTCAAAGCTAGAGGTACAAGAGACACACACACACATGCACACGCACACACGCACGCACGCACACACACACACACACACACACACACACACACACACACACACACACACACACACACACACACACACCACAAGAAGAGAACCTAACCCTCTGGGAGGCCTTAACCTGCTTTACTAAGGTGTGTGTGTGTGTGTGTGTGTGTGTGGGGGGGGCTGTGTCTACAACACAGTTAGAAAATAAGACCACCTACAGAAGACTTTCATCTGTTTTTATCAGCAAAGACAGTGATGAGAATAAAGGGAATATACTTGAAAGTAACCCAAGACACAAACAACCCACATTATTCCTTTAATCTGCCGATGCTATATTTTGCCACAACATATCCCTGTGAAAACAGACATCAGACAAATAGCTTGGTGGGGGGGGGCGTGTGTGTGTATGTGTTTGGTGGGGGGGGGGCGGCTGGGGGTTTGGGTTGAGCTGCTTAAACCTTGAGCTCCTTTTCCCTCCACAATGGCACCGTTGACGGTGCGGAAACAACGGTCCCTGTGCTCTCCAGAACCAGACAGAGCTGGTCAGTTTCACAAGTGACCTACATGGGGAGGTTCGGGGGGGGGGGGGGGGGTCTCAGGTGTCCTCTGTGAGAGGTCTCAGTACCTGGGTGGGAGGGAGTGGGGGTGGGGGGGGTTATCTGACTCTGTCTTGCTCTTGATTACGGTAACTGTAGGTTCAGCAATATTGCAACTGAAAACGTGCTAACAACATGATCATGTAATCCTTTAAGTGTAATAACTTATGTGGTCAATTAAAACTAAGTTGTAATATAACATAATTTAACATATAATGCATTCAAAATGTTCAGAAAACCAAATTACTGTATGTTCTTCTGATCGTGTGATGAATGATCGACTCATCCCTTGCTTCAAACACCGTTAAACACCCCTATCCTCTGTAATCAATCAAAATGACTGCCCTATAGAGACCGCCTTTGAGCTTCACTGTACAGAACAAATGTTCGCTAGAATTATGTGTTAATGACCTCACATTGTTCCTATGTTGATTAATAGGAACGGTTACATTATGAATTATATCACTCGTTACCCAACAGCTTTAACGACTGTTCCTTTCTCAAACTACAAAGAGCTCCGTAGAAGGAACTCTGACATCTAACAGAGCTGTTGTGATTGTCTATGGGGTCTGGAATGCGCAGTAGTGGCACAGCCTGTTCTTCCTGGTCATATATCGTTGAGAGACAGCTCTCTGCCGCACACTTCAAAGTCTCTTTGTCTTCTCTAATGCTCTGGGACGCGACTCTGACGATCTCACTCTGTCATTCAAAATTCAGGGAAAAACGCACGTCCGCTCGGCGCTCGGCTCAAAGAGTCAAACTGAAAGTCTTCTAGAAGTGGAATGTTCTAGAACTGGAGGCCTCTAGCTGTAGAATGGACTTTTAGAAGCCATGACAATAGCAACAGTCAGGTCACGCACAGTAGAGTACAGTATATGCTCTAAGGAGTGAAGAAGGAGACTTCCAAATATTTGTTTGTGTTTCTACCTATGGGAAACAAACGTCAACATACAGTCACTCGAAGGGACTGAGACCAGTGGCATCACAACCTCTACAGTATCTCCAACCACAGGCATACAGCTTTTTCGCTACTGTACAACACATGTCTGAGGGTATACAGTTAAGAGAACAAAAACAAAGATGTAGTACCAATACAAACAATGCCCTGTGCCAGTGTTTGACTGGGGAGTGCAACAAGCCCGGATGGTGGCAGTGAGAAGACTTGGCCCTGCTGGGGTTTGTTTGATCAGGAGCTGGGTTGATTTATCTGGTGCATTCCCCACACCTCATTAACCACTGGTGTCTCTCAGGGGAACACCATTAGGCCCTCTGTCCCCTCCCAGTGAGCCAGAAGAATGTAGACCGTAGGAGGGGAGAGAGCTGAGCCAATACAATACATCAGCCAGACAACTGGATCCCCCTCTGGTTCCACAGACAGCAGACCTGTGTATAGTGCTGTGTTACTACTGGGCTGGGCTGTAATGAGTGGCAGTGGCATCATTCATGGTACAAATGTGTACTTTGATGATGATGTTGTCATGTGCTACAGTATATAGCTGAGATCTATATGTCTGATACGTACTTATGTATATCAGTTTTGCATAGGCTGTTTACATTGAATTTAACAACATGGAAATCCAAATGGAGTAAAACAACAAGCACACTCTAACTGTCAAATTGAATAATAATAATAATAATAATAATAATAATCTTTATTTATATAGCACCTTTCATACATAAGAATGCAGATCAAAGTGCTGTACAATGCACCGCAAAATTTGGGACTTTAGGGTTAGGGTTAGGTTTGCAGTGGAACGTTTCCATTGAAAAAACCTCAGTTGAAAATGTTTACTCTAGCGAACCGTCTCATAACCAACGTCATAGAGGATTACCATTGGGTCTGCATTGTCCCATAATCTGTTTTGACATGCTCTGTCTGACCTTATATAACCTGACTGGAAAATACACCACACACACACACACACACACACACACACACACACACACACAGAGACTCCCAAACACAGGGAGTTCCCATCTCTTCAGGGTGTCGTGGCCCAAGATGACAGGGCTGAGACAGCCGGGTGACTGACCAAACCTGGCACATACAAGACTGTAAATGCACCCCAGAAGATGGCCGGCCACCGTGGCACCCAACCTCGGAAAAACAGACAAAACAAAACAGACCGAAAATACGAGACGCAGACAAAATACAAACACAGTGTCCTTTTTCCAGAAAACACCGCAGGAGCGTGAGGAGAGAGGAGACTCTCTTTTGTTTGCCACCGTCTGTGAGGCAACTGACAGAGCGTGTTCTTTCACTTGGCAGTCAAGAACAGGCATGGCTCGAGGTGAGGCACCGCGTGGCGATTGTGGTTTCACAATAGATAGAGACTAGTTTCTTGTTTTGAGAGGTCGATGGCTGATTCTGCCCCGGAGGGAGAAACCGTCTTCACAGGACGGGCATGTTTTCATCCTGCCGCCATCGTAGATGCCTCGCTCTGGGCACTTTTCTCCCTCTCGGTTTCTATTCTTTCTTCTGCATCTCTAATGCCAGGGCCCGAAAGGGGGGAACGTGCGTCTACAGTACGCTAGACATTGCATTCGATACGGGCGGTGCTCCCAGCAGTTAAAAGTGGGACAGACCTCCCCACACACACACACACGGCACCGGGATGGGTCACAAGGCTGCACCAGACCCAGACGGGAACCTGACACAAAACAAGCCTAAGCCAGCACACAGCCCCGTCCGCAACAAAGGCTGGCCTAAATTCACCAGAGATAAGGATGGGGGGTTTAGACCCCGACCGGGGACCGGGTTGTGCCGCTCTCTCCCCTACTCCGATACAAAGGTGGGGGGGATCGACCCAGATGCTCAACGTTAAATGGACACTTGTGTGAAGTAGGTCAGTGGAGATTCTAATTGCTCACAGACACAGACACAGACACAGACACACACAGACACAGAAACATTCAAACACACCAAAGCATTCTCTCAAAACTTGGACACATACACAGGTCCAAGCTGCCGTTCCAGCAGAGCATGCATTATTGGATGGGTTAGTGGTGTTACAGCGTTTAGCCATTTAGCCTCCAGGGGGAGGTCACGGAGAGGGGTAAATAGACCAGCGGGCAGGGGGGGTGGGGCATCTCAAGCAAAGAGGGTAGAAGATTCTACTGTCTCTATGGTCTTCATGCTCTTCAGCTCGCTGGAACAACAGGCAACAGGCAACAACAGGCTTACATTGTTAAACCAGGCCATTCTGTCTCAATAAGACACTCTGATCTTTGACGAAGGCCCAGTAATCAGAACAGCAAGGGGTAAAAAAGCTCAGCTCATTTTCACTGGCAGTCATTACGGTGATTGAAGAGGGCAAGGTACACAGTGAGACTGCTCCGCGCTGGCATGGAGTGGGCCCACTGATGGGATTACTCAGAGACAAGTCATCTCAAAGCCGTGCCAAGGCAGTAGAGAATGCACAGAGGCTCTGCTGTTGACTGACAGATAATGAGTTTGTTGGAGCACTGACATCAATGTACACAGAGAAACACACACGCACGCCACACACCCACGCAGCGCACACACAGTACACACAGTACACAAACACAGTGCACACACACACACACACACACACACACAGTACATACACACACAGTACATACATGCACACACTCACACACCACACACACAATACATACACACACACAGTACACACGCACACGCACACACACACCCACACCCTCACCCACAGCCACATGCACGCACGCACACACACACACACACACACACACACACACACACACGCACACACACACGCACACACACACACACATAGAGCGAGTGACTGACTGCTCATATCGAACGCAGGCAGGCAGGCCTGGACACAACAGGGAGGGTGATGGGAGGCAATTAGACGCATTTTTGAGGATGATAATAGCTCTGTAAAAAGTCCGACAACCTATAAACGTTTTCATAACAACTCCAGATGAGTTTCATGCAACTGAACAGGGCCTCAGGGGCCCAGGAGAGGGTGTGGCCGTGGGTGTGGTGGTGCGGGGGGGGGGGGGGGGCCTCTCTTACTCTGACAGGTGGGGATGTCACAGTATCTCCAGTAGATCCCTAGGTCTTCATGATCCACGATGTAACACCAAGGCTGGACATCGCCATCCGGATTCCTGGAAACGGAGACAGGGAATGGGAGGGGGAGAGAGAGGGGGAGAGAGAGGGGGGAGAGAGAAGCGTAGGAGGGGTGAGGAGGACATGAGAGGAAAAAAACAAACAAACATAAAAAGAGGTTAGTATCGACTGAAAACGTCTGAGGACTAAACACTGAATAGCTAATAACATTTTCTTCTGAGGGCTCTTCTAAGGGCAGATTATGTCTGTAGTGTCAATCATCAGGCTAGCACCCCGCGGAGGCTTGCCGCTTGTTTTAGCCTCCTCTCTTGTGCTCGATTCATCTTGTCTGACCATGTCCGTCCGTCAGAGGTACAGGCTGCTCTCCAACAGGGGCCTAAGGGAGCTCTCTTTCTCTCTGTCTGTCTCTGGCTGTCTCTGTCTCTCTTTGTTCTGGTTCAGACAGAGACCTGGGGGTGGGGTGGGGGAGAGGGGACTGTGTCTGGGGCCATGGCCTCTTTGAACCTCACCAATGCACTTATAACCCCCGGAAATTTCTGACAGGCCTCCCTCCTTCAGTGTTTTCGCTTTTCAGTTTCACTGAGGACTGAGGGGAGGGGGAGGGGTAGAGAGGACGCACATCCAATGGGTTTGTGCAGGTGCCCGACAAGATTCTGCATACTGCCTGCCATACATGCTACCTAATGTGTTTAGAACATGATACATAGTTGCTGAACATAATTGGGAGCCGGTCTGGCGAAAAGGTATGCATGTCTGCAATTCTCAAGTCGCGCAAATGACCCAAAATATCCCCCCCCCCCCAAAAAGAAAGTGTTTTCCGTTTTTTTTTCATATTACGAAAGTTTAAGTGTTGAAGAGCCCACTCAATATAACAAACAGCAGTTTTAGGATCACTAAATACTTATCATTTGTGAATTGGATTCACTGTATCGCGTCCCATCCTGCTTCAGGCTACTGGGGTCAAGTGATACATGACTTGTAAACTATTTCTTCCACTATCATTTGAAAGCTTACAATCTACACTTTCATAATCTGTAGACATCTGATAAATGAAGTTGCTCTACTTGGGGACTTTTTCGCCAGACCCTGTCACAATTTTGTAACATACCGTGAGCTTAGAATTATAAGGTTCTATCTCCGTTTAGGGTGGTTCAGAGATATTGAGCGTCAACGTTTTTACATTCCATTATGTTCTGTGAGATGGAACCTTTGTATTTTATGAATTACTAACTCAAAAATGTCAACATTTTAAAAATAACACCACACAGGAATTAAGAAACTTTTAATAAACACAGATTATGTAAAAAAACTAAATTTTGACAAAAATGGAGATAGAACCTTCTAATTCTAACGTCACGATCTGATAAATGAAGTTGCTCTACTTGGGGACTTTTTCACCAGACCCTGTCACAATGTTGTACCATACAGTGTATAGGTAGTGTGTGGAATCTGCTTGTTATGGTGAAGTACTGAGGTGTGCAAAAAAAGGTGCGGAAAACAATCCCAGGTCGTCTTTGTGATGACTACCGTTGGTCTTTTTTCAGCGTTGACTGTAATTGCCTGAGACCTAGTCTTTTCTCTCCTGACGCACTTCATTGTAGCTTGTTCAAAAGACCTTGGGGCTTGCTGCTATCCCCTTTCGCCCTATTGTGGGGAAGATTCTGAAGGGCGTTTCCATGTCTTTTCTTCTCCTATCAAAAACACTTTCCAGGTCTCTTCCTCTCTTTTCAAAACAGAAAAGGGGGTATTGAGCAATATGTCAGGTATTTTTTTTGGGGGGGGGAAGTAGAGTTTTTTCCCCCTCTTGTAAGGGGAAACTTTCAACCCTAACCCTAAGGATGAAACCCGCGTGAACGAGCGAATTAATAATTTGCTCTCTTGTCCGTTGGCGAAAAATAATCTCTCCCTTCTTTCTTTTAACCAAATCTGACAAGCCACACCATTTCTCTCTCGTAACGGGGAGCAGCGTTTCCTAAACATGAAACCCCGAAGGAAATCAGAGACGTCACATTTTCATCTCGTTTCACACTTTAATGCAGGGTAATGTGCAACCACGCAGAAAGGAAAGCAGCCTTGTTTTCCAGTCGGTTTGGATACTCTATCCTGAACTGCTCCCTGTCCCAGTGGCACTCCACCTTGGCTCAGGGCAGACACCTGTTTGTTTGGCCTAAGGGGGCCCTTCCCATGACGGTAAAAGAGGAGTAACAGAGTTCAACCCCACAGAGTTGGATTACACCACACACACACACACACACACACACACACACACACACACACACGCACACGGGCACGCGCACGCGCACACACACACATACACACACACACACACACACACACGGACACGGACACACATACACGCACACACACCTAATAATTAAGCCTGTCAGGGTTTTATAGCTCTGTTTGATATAGG